>NC_079198.1:22317598-22387598 GCF_029499605.1 Hyla sarda | reverse complement strand
GAGGTCGGGATAAGAAGTCGGGATAGGAAGTCGGGATAGGAAATGAGGATAGGAGGTCGAGATAGGAGGTCGGGATAGGAGGTAGGAATAGGAGGTCGGGATAGGAGGTCGGGATATGAGGACTGGATATGGGGTTGGGATATGACAACAATATATGAGGACGGGATATGAAGTCAAAAGCTTCCTCTGTTGATTTTCCTCCACAACAAGGATTAGGAAGCAGAGGAACTGCTATTTAAAGCCATTATGCCCCATAGATGTAGAGTCAGTCACCTCCGTTGAACCTTAAATCAGGACATGACAACATAATTCACTAATAGAGCTGAAAGATTTCATTGATTTTAAGTAAGAGTCTATGACAAGCTTAAGCCTCAGAGTGCTTGGGGATCGCTGCAGATAATTATCCAAATGAATGTAGAAACCGTCAGGTCTGACATGATCCTTCTTATTCCACAGATCCATGTATAGGTAATTATCATAAACACTTGAAGGATTAAACGTACTAAGATGTAGTTATGTTCTGGAGTTGTCCTCATTTCACACTGAAGGATGCTGGGACTTCTGCCATGTAAAGGAATTGCAGAATACGGGGCGAGATACGTTACCGTAAATGTTCCACTCAGCTTTCCTAAACCTGTGTTTATGAGTTTTCTCCAGGTCTTCCAGTTTCCTACCACACTCCAAAACTATACTGATATGGAATTTACTGTATATTGGGAGCTGCAATATGAGAACAGCACTACGGAATATATTAGTGCTATATAAATAAAGTCAATTTTATTATTATTATTATTATTAATAATAATAACAACTACAATAACGCATTTTTACATTTAAGCCTTTCTGTGGCAGCATTTTTGGTAAAAGAATTTTTCCTTTTTTTTCCCTCATCACGTTCAAAGGGTTGTAATTTTTTTAAATTATATATATATATATATATATATATATATATATATTCTGTCAACAGGTCTATTTTTGTTGGACAAATAAGATGTTCTGTTGCAGAACATCTTGTCCCCTATGCACAGAAAAAGAGATAAGTGTCTGATCATGGGGGGGCCCGCCGCTAGTACCCCCCGTGATTAAATTTAAAGGGGTATTCCGGGCAAAAACCATTTTTTCCCCTATCCAAAGGATAGGGGATAAGATGTTTGATCGCGGGGGGCCCGCTGCTGAGACCCCCCGCGATCTCCCTGCAGCACCCGCATTCTATGCGGGAGCTGCGTCTCCAGTTTCGGAAACCTCAGGGTTTCCGGGACTGGGGACGTGACATAATACCAAGCCCCCTCCATTCATGTCTATGGGAGGGGGCGTGATGGCCATCACGCCCCCTCCCATAGACATGAATGGAGGGGGCGTGGCATCATGTCCCCAGTCCCGGAAACAAGAAAGTTTCCGACACTGGAGACGCAGCTCCCGCATAGAATGCGGGTGCTGCAGGGAGATCGCGGGGGGTCTCAGCAGCGGGCCCCCCGCGATCAAACATCTTATCCCCTATCCTTTGGATAGGGGAAAAAATGGTTTTTGCCCGGAATACCCCTTTAAATTTAATTAGATCCCAGAAAAGCTGTCCCAGTAGATCCCAGTATGGCTACTATTACTGCTCTATCACTCAACCTTCTGAGAAAAATAAATAAATAAACTAATCCCCCTTGAGGAGTCTAGAAAAGCTTGGTCAGTCCAGAGTTGAAGCAAATTTTTTTTCTTTATTTTGGACAAGGATTCTGCATCCTGCCCTAGTCCTGTATCTATATACCCCGGCCTAGCACTGTGGCTGCCTCACCCTCCTGGCACCCGGTGGGCAGTATAGCTGCAACCTGGCACAAAGGGTATATTCTAGTCATTTTTCTACATACTCATAAATACTGGTTACAATGGCCCCGATTTACCGTCTTGTCGGGTTCAGGACAGAATTTGGCGCATTGCGCCACAAATTGTCTACGCCAGAATTTGCTTCAAGAGAAAGAAAACCCGAAAAGGGGCGTGGTCGCCAAGGAAAGGGGGATGTCGTCAAAAGGAGGCGTGACCCCAATGTTTAAAAAAAACAAAAAAAAACAATTTACTAAGGTTTCCATAGAAAATGTGATGGATTTGAGCTCTGGAAAAACCCCAAAGCTCAGAGCATGTGTAAAAACAAAGGCAAAATGTAGGGAAAAGTGCAAAATGTAGGGAAACATTAGTAAATAACGTGGGAAAATACTTGTAGGGAAACAAAACCCACAAGAAAAACCCCACTCAGGGCAAATATGTGAATACTACATATGAGAAATCCCTAAAGCTGCCCCATTGGCATTAGATATCTTCCTTGCCTCTCCAATAACCAGGGCCAGCTCCACCTATAGGCAAAATAGGCAGCCGCCTACAGCGCCCTATTGATGGGGGGCGCCATTCTGCCCTCCGCAAGAAACGTATTTCTCCAGGTCCTGACAGCCGCTAAGCTGTCACCCCAGTAGTAAGGAGATTACATGAGGAGGAGGTTTGTTACAGTGTGTCACCCCAGTAGTAAGGAGATTACATGAGGAGGAGGTTTGTTACAGTGCGTCACCTCAGTAGTAAGGAGATTACATGAGGAGGAGGTTTGTTACAGTGTGTCACCCCAGTAGTAAGGAGATTACATGAGGAGGAGGTTTGTTACAGTGTGTCACCCCAGTAGTAAGGAGATTACATGAGGAGGAGGTTTGTTACAGTGTGTCACCCCCAGTAGTAAGGAGAATACATGGCTAAGAACGCGTACAGCGCTTGAAACGCGTTACTTGTATCATCCTTGTCCTATGGATTAAAATCATTTTATCTGCACCGAGCTGGATCCATCTCTCTTTGTTCTCCTACATGAGGAGGTTTGTTACAGTGTGTCACCCCCAGTAGTAAGGAGAATACATGAGGAGGAGTTTTGTTACAGTGTGTCACCCCAGTAGTAAGGAGAATACACGAGGAGGAGTTTTGTTACAGTGTGTTACCCCAGTAGAAAGGAGAATACACGAGGAAGAGTTTTGTTACAGTGTGTCACCCTAGTAGTAAGGTAATTACATGAGGAGGAGGTTTGTTACAGTGTGTCACCCCAATAGTAAGGTAATTACATGAGGGAGTTTGTTACAGTGTGTCACCCCAGTAGTAAGGTAATTACATGAGGAGGAGGTTTGTTACAGTGTGTCACCCCAGTAGTAAGGTAATTACATGAGGGAGTTTGTTACAGTGTGTCACCCCAGTAGTAAGGAGATTACATGAGGAGGAGGTTTGTTACAGTGTGTCACCCCAGTAGTAAGGAGATTACATGAGGAGGAGGTTTGTTACAGTGTGTCACCCCAGTAGTAAGGAGATTACATGAGGAGGAGGTTTGTTACAGTGTGTCACCCCAGTAGTAAGGAGATTACATGAGGAGGAGGTTTGTGTCACCCCAGTAGTAAATTGGGTGTGTCAATGGGACAAGTCAAGGGGGCGTCAAAATTAGCTTTTGCCTAGGATGGCAAAAATCCTTGTACCTGCCCTGAGTATAACCACAGCTGTTCAGCTCCTTACGGAGGTTGGGAGTTATAAAGAGGACAGATATGGTACAATGTATTATTTGGGCAACAAGAGATTGAAAAATAAAATATATTTATTTATTTTCTCAGGATAGTCACCCATTCCTTTTAGACCAGTGTTTCCCAACCAGGGTGCCTCCAGCTGTTGCAAAACTACAACTCCTGACATGCCTGGATAGCCTAAGGCTGTCCGGGCATGCCAGGAGTTGTAGTTTTGCAACAGCTGGAGGCACCCTAGTTGGGAAACACTGTTTTAGACAGTTGACATGTACTTAATCTTCTGTGGATTACATTGATGACATTTTTCAGTATGAAATCTGCAGAGGATAATGAAATTGTGAACGTACCCATAGAGTCAAGATAGGACAAATACTATGATTTAAAGTTATGGGAGTGAATTAGGACTGGTCGCTTCTTTCCAGTCTACACAACACTTGTATGAATTAGCGCATTTCAGTCACAACCATTTCAGCTCCCTGACTACCTGTCATTTTGATGTGAAGGAACAGATTACAATGGTAAGACACCACCAAGTGGGCACTCCAGGTAATTCAAGTCTAATGTAAGAAAAAATAAAAAGCGATTATATGATGGATGCAGCCAAAGAAAACTTATATAGAAGCAGTCTATCAGTGTAGGGAGGTCAATGATACATTGGGCTGCTTTACAAAAACATATAGGGGAGATTTATCAAAACCTGTGCACCTATTGCATTAGATGTGCACCCTAAAGCACAAACTCACGCTGCACGCGTATACACACATATACACATACGCAGCAGAGTTAGCCCCCCACCCTTCCCAATAGGTATAGGCAGCAGACTTAAACCCCCTTCCCCATATGTATAGGAACAGAGTTAACCCCCCTCTATCCTTAGGCATAGGCAGCAGAATCCCCCCCCTTCCCCGTAGGTATAGGCAGAGTTAAACCCCCCATTCCCCATAGGTATAGGCAGAGTTCCCCCCCCCCATAGGTATAGGAAGAGATACCCATTCCCCATAGGTATAGGCAGAGTTACCCCCACCCTCTTCCCCATAGGTATAGGCAGTTACCCCCCCCCTCCCAATAGGTATAGGCAGAGTTACCTCCCCCTTCCCCATAGGTATAGGCAGAGTTTCCCCCCTCCCTTTCCCCATAGGTATAGGCAGAGTTACCTCCCTCCTCCTTTCCCCATAGGTATAGGCAGAGTTACCTCCCTCCTCCTTTCCCCATAGGTATAGGCAGAGTTACCTCCCTCCTCCTTTCCCCATAGGTATAGGCAGAGTCCCCCCCCCCCTTTCCCCATAGGTATAGGCAGAGTCCCCCCCCCCTTTCCCCATAGGTATAGGCAGAGTTACCTCCCTCCTCCTTTCCCCATAGGTATAGGCAGAGTTACCTCCCTCCTCCTTTCCACATAGGTATAGGCAGAGTTACCCCCCCCCCCCTTTCCCTATAAGTATAGGCAGAGTCCACCCCCCTCTTCCCCATAGGTATAGGCAGGGTTAAAAAATTTAAAAAATGATGCTCACTTGATGTCCCACACAGCGATCTCCTCAGCAGCAGAGGCCCGCGTCTTCTCCCCTCCACAGTACAGGCGCTGATGAGTGACGCCATTGGCGCCTGCACTGCGTGCTGCGTGGGGGCGGAAGTCACGTCTCCTCTGTGTAAGCTGCAGATGCGGCACACCCCGTGCGCACGCTATGCCTGCGCAGAGGAAAAGTTGCCCAGTTGCCCATAGCAACCAATCAGATCGCTTCTTTCATTTTTGTCAAGGTCTCTGCAAAATGAAAGAAACGATCTGATTGGTTGCTATGGGCAACTGGTTAGATTTTCCTCTATGCGGGTTTTGATAAATCTCCCACTATATATAGTGTAGGCCCCATTATGTCAAGATTTACCGAGTGCTTAACTGAGCATAAAAATTAAGATTCCCTACAGCAGTGAAATAAGTACTGAACAGTCACCATTTTTCTCACTAAATATATTTCTAAAGGTGCTTTTGACATGAACTTTTTTTTTTACCAGATGTTGGAAACAACCTATGCCATCCATACATGCAAGGAAACTAAAACAAATGAAGTTATTTGTAATAATGTAAAATGACACAGAGAAAAAGTATTGAACACGTGAAGAAAGGGAGGTGCAAAAAAGGCATGGAAAGCCAAGACAACAGCTGAAATCTATCAGTTATTAAAAAACAATCCAGCCCCTTGTCAGTGCAAATTAATATCAGCTGGCTCAGTCCTGATGGCTACAAAAAGGTCTCATTGCCAAGGGGTCACACAAGACACATCTCATGATGGGTAAAAGCAAAGAGCTGTCCCAAGACCTTCACAAATTTATTGTTGCAAAACATAACTATGTCGTTGGTACAAAGACGCAGTTTCTGAAAGTTCCAGTGAAAAGTTGTGGTATGGGGTGTGAGATGCAGGGCAGATGGAATTACCCTACCCTCAGCAGATGGCATTAACCCCTTGTATTCCTGACACCAGGGCGTGGTTTATCTTCAATACCACCCAAAGGTATACCGCTGGATCCTGGGTCAGGCACGGGGGCAATAATGACTCCGACGTCAAGTTATGGACAACGGTAGCTTTACTGAGGTTAGACAGGTGAAAAAGTCTATACAGTTCAGCCAGACCCACGGAGGCGACCAGTAACTTCAGAGACTTTAAGGGCTTGCTGGGACTTGAAGTGGTTTTGGACAATTTAGTGCAGGCCACGTTGACTTGACAATAGATGACAGTGACTGACTTGACTTGACTGGAGACAGACTTTAGCTTACTTGCAGGTTTGTATCTTGTGACTGCAGACTTGACTTGAGGCTCCTATGACTCCAGACTCTTAGGCTCAACTGCACCTCAGCAAAGACTCAGGAACTAAGAGAGAGAAGAGACTCCTCCCCGGGCTTTTATGAGGGAGACTCTGCTGGGGTCCCATTGGTCACCCTTAAGTCACCTGGTCACTGATACCTCCTGGGTAACAATCACATGACAACTGGGGATCACATGTTCACCTTTCTTAAAGATACAACATTCTAATAAACATAACATAGGGGATAATATACAATTACAGTATAACAGATGAGGGGTGGGGGGGGGGGGGAGAACACTGCAGGGAGGCTGCCTGATAGGGCAGCAAGGGTACTGGGTAACAACTCCCGTACTGGGCCACCACACACTGTTGGGGGGCCATAACACCGAAGGAGAAAGCCAATAATTTCACCATAAGTTTGACTCGACCAGGTGCTCCTCACAGATGTCTGACAGAGGAGAAGAGTAATCAGAAGAGTTGTCCAAGAGCCAAGGGCACTTGTGGAGAACTTCAAAAGGTCCTGGGATTAGCAGGTACCGTTGTCTCAAATAAACAGTACTTAGTGAGAAAAATGGTGACGTGTTCAATACTTACTTTACCCGCTGTATACTAGTAGTAGAGGAGTTGTCAGGGATGGTGCGTCACCTGTAGGCACCAATGCATTTGGTGACATAGCAGCGTAATTGGCCCACATGTCCTTCTTAAAGAAGTACTCCACTGGTCAGCGTTCGGAACATTTTGTTCCAAACACTGTGCGCACGCTTCGTGGGTCGGCCACACCGCCTTGTGACGCCACACCACGCCCCCTCAATGCAAGTTTATGGGAGAGGGCATGATGGCCGCCACAGCAGCGCGCACAGAGTGTCCAGAACAAATTGTTCCTAACGCTGGCCAGTGGAGTACCCCTTTAAGGCCCAAAGTAATGTCATATAGATGGGCAAATAGGTAGGCTGCAAGGAACCAGACCTGCCAGACTTGGGAGCAAGGTATTCTGGCCGGCATTCATATTTTTTGTGTGCTGGTAATGTGTAGGAGTGCCAAATTTATTAAAAGGTCACAGATTTGGTGTAGTTTTAGTGTAGTCTGGGCTGGTGTAGTTTTAGAGACTTTTCAGTGGCTTTCAGTTCCTAAAACCCGTCCATATCATGTGTATTGCCAAAATCTGTGGATTGCAACTCAAAATCAGCAGAAATGTGTAAACCAAAATGCGCAAATAAATCCTACTTGCTCCTTTTTTGCGCCTTTTGTAGACACAAAAAACTGTCTAGAGACAATGATAAATGTCGGCCCTTGTGTTTCCCTTTTTAGGCACCATAGCAGGTGATGATGTTGTGGTCCAGTGGTAATGGCCGCCTTGTTCTGTAGATCCCTGTGTAGCTGAAAGCACTGCACAGGTAGCATCTACAAAATGTCACTACATGAACCACCCCACGGTGGCTTTTCTCATGGATTCCTATTTACTATCATTGCTCTATTCAGATTGGACTGCACTTTCAACACGATAACATTGATAGTCATAACTGTGCACTGCGAGTGGCTCTTAAAGGGGTACTCCATCCCTAATACATCTTATCCCCTATTCAAAGGATAGGGGATAAGATGTCTGATCGCGGGTGTCCCGCCGCTGGGGACCCCTGCAATCTCTCATTCAGCACCCACCTTCTTGAGCTCTCATTCAGCACCCACCTTTGTGAGCTGGAGGCTCCAAGTGTGCAAAGCGTGGATCAGGCAACCTCCCATAGACTTACATTGAGTTGGCGGGGCGTGACATCACACGGGGGCAGAGTCGTGATGTCACGATACTCCGGCCCCGTGGTCGTCACGACCACGGGGCCGGAGTATCGTGACATCATGACTCTGCCCCCGTGTGACGTCACGCCTCGGCAACTCAATGTAAGTCTATGGGAGGTCGCCTGATCCACACTTTTTCAGGGATACAGAGCTATCATTTTGTCAGGGAGTCACCCAGGCTTTACTGACATGCACAGCCCCTGCGGTCACCTCCTTCTGATGGGATCCACTTGTGTTTTAGGCAAATATGAATACATAATCCCAAAACAAAGCCACGTGAATACAGCATTATAGAATGCATAATCCCTCTGAATGTCACAGCATGGTTTTAGAATGTTATCCACTCACATGTATGTTTTTCTATTGTCAGATGATATAAGTGGAGGGATGGTGCATTCCTAAGTGCTCAGCAGTGAGAACCGCCAGGACAACTAGTGCAGACCTGCTCACTATTATTAGCAATGCAATGTTAACAAACAACGCTGACCTCGGTCACAGGATCCACAGACAACAGCCCCTTCATAAATCTTCTCGCTTGAGTCTTCTATATCAGTGAAGTACATATTAACCAAGATGCACCAGCCTCACTTAAAAGGGGTACTCCGGTGAAAACCTTTCTTTTAAATCAACTGGTGCCAGAAAGTTAAACATATTTGTAAATTACTTCTATTAAAAAATCTTAATCCTTCCAGTACTTATTAGCTGCTGAATGCTACAGAGGAAATTCCTTTCTTTTTGGAACACTGATGACATCACGAGCACAGTGCTCTCTGCTGACATCTCTGTCCATTTTAGCAACCGTGCATAGCAGATGTATGCTAAGGGCAGCATGGTGGCTCAGTGGTTAGCACTGCTGCCGTGCTGGGGCCTTGGGTTCAAATCCCACTAAGGACAACAATAAATAAAGTTGTTATTATTATAATTATAATGACGTCAGCAAAGAGCACTGTGCTCGTGATGTCATCAGAGAGAATTCCAAAAATAAAAGAATTTCCGCTGTAGTATTCAGCAGCTAATAAGTACAGGAAGGACTAAGATTTTTTTTTAATAGAAGTGATTTACAAATCTGTTTAACTTTCTGGCACCAGTTGATTTAAAAGAAAAAAGGTTTTCGCCGGAGTACCCCTTTAAGTATTTTGCAGGTTGTTTGACAAGTCCTTGTTTACTGCAAAGCCTGGATCTCTTACCTTAGTCTTAGAGTTGATGACTTAAGCCTTGTGCACTTATATTATCTGCACTAACTCACTAGTATACTATGGAATACAAATAAAAATGCAGAAATCTGTGCAGAGCTATGTACTGTAGCTTCCCAAGGACAATAAGCCAGTGCTGGTTTATCCACAGGGTTTCTCCGAGGTAGAAAGCAAAAGGAGAGTCAAATTTTGGTACAGAACCCAGGCTTTTTGCCCAGAAAACCTGGGAGTTATGATTTTTCTTGGCATTTTTTATCTTGTTACAGTGGGATAAGGAAGTGTGTGTGTGTGTGTGTATATATAATTTTTTTTTTTTTTTTTTATAAATTGGTGTACAAGGGTCTTCCCTAGCCTAGTAGTACTAGGCTGCTGCTGCTTTTGTACCTGGCTGGTTATAGGAAATAGGGAGAACTCCCCACCTTAAAAAAATCAATCAATCAAATGTTTGAGTCTGGAAAATCTTTTTATCAGTAAGTAGGTGATGCACAAAGCATCCCTAGCTCACTGTTACTGGCTTCTTTCCATGGCTAATAGCATAGGACACCATGAAATCTATGCAAGTGTGTACAGTTGAAGACAGATGTCGCTACTCCTTGCAGGGTGCTGTTCCACTTCTGGTATTGGCTAACAATACTGATCAAAACACTACTTGTGAACCCTGCATTAGAGCTAGTTCCTCAGTGGAAATATTTAACTCAATGGAGGTATCGCAGGATGGGCAAAATTTAGGTTAATTCAAGTAGAGAAAACAGACATGGTTGCACATCTACGTTTTGTATTTTGATCTGATTGCTTCTCAGCATAAATTCAAAAACTAACAGGTTGTTAGTATACATTTTGATCAAAAGGTACAAGCCCACTCGCCACATCAAGGCCACCTATTTAGAGTGGGTCCCTAACGTCCCTAGCACTGGGTGGCGACCACCACCGCCGCAACACCAGCGCCCACAGTGGGAACGACCCACTGGCAGAGCAGCCCCAATGCCACTCAAACCAGTCCCTGGGCCGCACCTCCCCACAGGCACGGTGCCATGGAAGCAACGGACGCCGCACAGCACCACACCAGTGTGAACAAGATGTAAAAACTCATTTACCATGTGCTCCCAGTCAGACTGGGAGGCTGCCAGAAAGGAAAGGGCCCTGTGTAGCTACCTGCTACTTTATATAGGGTTGGGCTGAGGGGGTGAGGCAGAGTGCAGACCAAGTGAAAGCAAAAAAAAAAAAAAAAAAAGGAGGAGGGGATAGAAAACACAATGTGAATTCAAGTAGAGAAAACAGACATGGTCGCACATGTAGATGTGCGACCATGTCTGTTTTCTCTACTTGAATTCACAATTTAGGTTACCTTCACGCACTGCAGATTTGTTGCAAAAACTCCAGCAAATGACAAATCTGTTTCACGTATAAGGTTGTTTCTGCAGCATGTGATTTTTGATAATCCAATAGGACAGTGGCAAAAAAAATGATAAAGGACCTATTCACATGTTTTGGATTTGACATAAATTCTGCACTCTCTGGGATTGCCGGGGCAAGAGATTGTAGGAGGTTCCAGCGGTCAAACCTATCGCAATCAGACATTTATCCCCTATCCTGTGGATAGGGGATACATTGTTAAGTATCGGAGTTCCCCTTTAAGCTTTCCCTTAGTAAATGTTATCCTCCTTTCTCTGGAACCTGGTTCTACTTTTACTCAAAAAATTAGTCACCAAATATTAGAAATGGTAAAATTCATAATGACCTGCAGAGGTTTTCCAGTGTGAACATTAGGTACAGTGATGTTATTAAAGTTCAGCATCTAAATGTGACAATTAGAGATGAGCGAACTTACAGTAAATTAGATTCGTCACGAACTACTCAACTCGGGAGTTGATGACTTATCCTGCATAAATTAGTTCAGCTTTCCGGTGCTCCGGTGGGCTGGAAAAGGTGGATACATTCCTAGGAAAGAGTCTCCTAGGACTGTATCCACCTTTTCCAGCCCACAGGAGCACCTGAAAGCTGAACTAATTTATGCAGGATAATACATCAACTGCCGAGCCGAGAAGTTCGTGACGAATCGAATTTACTGTAAGTTCGCTCGTCTCTAGTGACAATGTTTCCTGAACACTGCTATACAATGTGGACTATTCACAAGACCAGAAATGCGAGTACAGATAACCATGCAGCCAGCACTATGCAGAGTGTTTTTATTGCCTTTATGCCACAGTATTGGCGTGAAACAGGTGGGATTGTTCAAAGGCCAAGAATGAATTTATTAGAATTTTGAGGCAAATTTCACACTTTTACTCGGCTTTAAAAGAAATTGTGTAAAAATAATAATTGTGTATTCTTCTGTCATTAGACTTACAATTTGTCATTTGTTGTGCTTCAATTTTCTTCCAGTAAGGGACTTGTGCTGACAATCGTTTATACTTTATTCACAGAAATAATTTAGATTTTCTTTTTCACATTTCTATCAATTTATAGCACCTATTTGGCAATGTTATGAATGTTAAGTATTCAATTAATTGTGATTTTTCAGAAATGCTTTGTTTTCTTAGTTTATCCATTTTGTCCTTTATTGAAGTGTTTTGTGGTTTGTTCATGGGAGCAAACTTACTAAGACCAGAATTTCATACACCAGTCTTAAAGGAGTATTCAGACTTGTATTTTTTTTTTCTACAAATGCGTTCAGCATGTTAATACAACATGGTTTCTCGAAGCCAATCCCAATGCACAGCGCTTCTTGTGTTTGGGGTTCGCACATAAACTGCCTGCTCCAAGAGAATATGTGCCAACCCTAAACACAACAAGGATTGTGCATAGGGATTGGCTCCAAGAGAACAATGGCGTCAAGTAGAGCAAAGAAAGTAAATATATGTTTTTGTTTTTTTATTTTTCCCCAGAAAGAGCACACAAAAAAAAAAAAATGCGGTAAAATACATTACTATAAAATTCCTAAGTTTTCCCAATGTATGCAGCAAACTCCCAAGCTCCCCCTAATGGTGGCTGCAAGCAGACAGAATTTTGATGATTTTTTTACTTGTGTCTATTGAATTGGAGTTCTGTATTAAGACTTCAGCGTGGGTTGGGAGGGGTTAAAGAAGGGTCCTTGTGTTGACAGATGTGTTTTGGTGACACTGCAGATTGCACTGACAGGTCATGACAGTTGCAAGTTCAACCTTTGAATAGCCCCGACACCTTCAGATTATGAAACATTTTACAAAGCCTGGATTACACGCAATGGACAATCACAAATCAATCTTCCCTTGCACTTGAAGTCACACACAGTGTTACCGAACACGGCAGCTCCCCAGCCCAAGGGAACATACAGTGGGGCAAAAAAGTATTTAGTCAGCCACCAATTGTGCAAGTTCTCCCACTTAAAAAGATGAGAGAGGCCTGTAATTGTCATCATAGGTATACCTCAACTATGAGAGACATAATGAGAAAAAAAATCCATAAAATCACATTGTCTGATTTTTAAAGAATTTATTTGCAAATTATGGTGGAAAATAAGTATTTGGTCACCTACAAACAAGCAAGAATTCTGGCTTCACAGACCTGTAACAACTTCTTTAAGATTCTCCTCTGTCCTCCACTCGTTACCTGTATTAATGGCACCTGTTTGAACTCGTTATCAGTATAAAAGACACCTGTCCACAACCACACAATATCTCACCCCATGGTGTCAAAATGATCCCAAGAACTGTGAGCAAAAATTCCAGAACCACACAGGGGGGGGGGACCTAGTGAATGACCTGCAGAGAGCTGGGACCAAAGTAACAAAGGCTACTATCAGTAACACACTACGCCGCCAGGGACTCAAATCATGCAGTGCCAGACGTGTCCCCCTGCTTAAGCCAGTACATGTCATGGCCAGTCTGAAGTTTGCTAGACAGCATTTGGATGATCCAGAAGAGTATTGGGAGAATGTCATATGGTCAGGTGAAACCAAAGTAGAACTGTTTGGTAAAAACTCAACTCGTGTTTGGAGGAGAAAGAATACCGAGTTGAATCCAAAGAACACCATACCTACTGTGAAGCATGGGGGTGGAAACATCATGCTTTGGGGCTGCTTTTCAGCAAAGGGACCAGGACGACTGATCAGTGTAAAGGAAAGAATGAATGGGGCCATGTATCGTGAGATTTTGAGTGAAAACCTCCTTCCATCAGCAAGGGCATTGAAGATGAAACATGGCTGGTTCTTTCAGCATGACAATGATCCCAACACAGCGCCCGGGCAACAAAGGAGTGGCTTCGTAAGAAGCATTTCAAAAGGTCCTGGAGTGGCCTAGCCAGTGTCCAGATCTCAACCCCATAGAAAACCTTTGGAGGGAGTTGAAAGTCCGTGTTGCCCAGCAACAGCCCTAAAACATCACTGCTCTAGAGGAGATCTGCATGGAGGAATGGGCCAAAATACCAGCAGCAGTGTGTGAAAATCTTATGAAGACTTACAGAAAACGTTTGACCTCTGTCATTGCCAACAAAGGGTATATAACAAAGTATTGAGATGTACTTTTGTTATTGACCAAATACTTATGTTCCACCATACTTTGCAAATAAATTCTCTAAAAATCAGACAATGATTTTTTTTTTAATTTTTTTTTTTCTCATTCTGTCTCTCATAGTTGAGGTATACCTATGATGAAAATTACAGGCCACTCATCTTTTTAAGTGGGAGAACTTGCACAAATGGTGGCTGACTGAATACTTTTTTTGACCCACTGTAATTATTGAACAGCTTACATCGCTGACTCTGCAATACGTCCGCCTAACGGAAAATGGTGATCTAGAAATTCTAGTTATCTAAGATTGTGTCTTTGATACACCTTTAAGATAAGATAAGACCTTTAAGCCTTAGGGATGCTCCATCTAAGGAATTTTTTTTAATGACCCTAACGTTAACTAAATCATTGTTAAAAGGCATTACCATAGAGCAGTGTTCCCAAACCTGTGGCTCTCCAGTTGTGGAAAATCTACAACTACTATGGCCTGACAGCCTGTAGCCACAGGTTAGTAAACACAGCCATAGAGGAAGGAGTAGCCCACATGTAGAGCGTACCAAGACATTAAAGGGGTACTCCACTGCTCAGCGTTTGGAACAAACTGTTCCGAACGCTGGAGCCGGCGCCAGGAGCTTGTGACACCACGCCACGCCCCCTCAATGCACGTCTATGGGAGGGGAGTGACGGCGGTCACGCCCCCTCCCATAGACTTGCATTGAGGGGGCGGGCATGACATCATGAGGGGGCGGGGCTATGACAACACGAGCTCCCGGCTCCAGCGTTCGGAACAGTTAGTTCCAAACGCTGAGCAGCGGAGTACCCCTTTAAAGAGGACTGTCACAGGTAAGCAGTATTTGATACGTTGCTTTGCAGTTGTAGGACAAATGAGGTTGTTTATCTATGTAACTGTACTTGCCACCTGCCCCCTGAGTTCTGGCAGAGGATCATGGACCACGACAGAGACATGACGTGTGATAGAGGTTATTCGTCTGTCACAAAGAGGTGGAGCATGGGATCAACTTGTCCTACAAAAAGAAGAGTGGATTAATACCATGCGTTCAGTCACCCTGTGTGGTTTGAACAAGTATTACTGCGCTTTGCGTGTGACGGTAGGACTGTATATTACCGTATATACTCTAGTATAAGCTGAGTTTTTCAGCAAGATTTTTCGTGCTGAAAACGCCCCCCTTGGCTTATACTCGAGTGAACTCTCCGCCTGTCAATCCCTTCATCAGTGGTCTTCAACCTGCGGACCTCCAGATGTTGCAAAACTACAACTCCCGGGCATGCTAGGAGTTGTAGTTTTGCAACATCTGGAGGTCCACAGGTTGAAGACCACTGTGCGGGCCTTCGTCATCATCCAGACCCCCCCTCCCCCCCTTTAGTTTTCTACTCAGCTCCCCATCGGTGGGAAGGAAGTGTGAGCTGGTTCGGGCCATCTATGCTGCAGGGACCGTCCGGTGGGGAGGGATAGTCATTCCGGGCTGTACATTTTCACTGGGAAGCCCTCTTCTCCGTTAGCTCCGGACTAGTGACGTTGCCTTGACGATGACGCACAGGGACTTTCATGCGCATGAACATCCCTGTGCGTCGTCGTCAAGGCAACGTCACTAGTCCGGGGCGAGCGGAGAAGAGGGCTTCCCAGTGAAAATGTATAGCCTGCAACGACTAACCCTCCCCACCGGACGGTCCCTGCAGCGTAGATGGCCCGGACCAGCTCACCCTTCCTTCCCACCGAGGGGAGGTGAGTAGAAAACGAAATGGGGGGGGGGGGGGGTCTGGATGATGACGAAGGCCGCAGTGGTCTTCAACCTGAGAAGCAAGTAGATCAAAATACAAATGGTGGATGTACGGCTGTGTTTCTTTTTCTCTATTTTTGTTTTATATATATTAGTGATAGTTTTTACTTCAATCGTATATTTTAGAGATTTGTGTATCGTCTGAACTAGCTGAATATGAAGCATGATCTTACTCTCCCATTCTCTTCCGGTCTTCACACCCTCAAACAACACAAAAAAGCAGGACAATGAAATATTCAGCTATTTTATAAAATAGGTCATTGATAATTTACTACAGGTTTAATCCGCCTTTAGAATCTGTTCACCCCGTGGGGCTTTTTCTCTTTGCTCGTAGCGCTACATTTTCTAGAAAGAACATCTCCGTGTAATATACCAGGTAACAACGCTAACCTTTCACAGACATTAAATATTGTAATTCCTAAATATACATCAGTCATAGGAAAAATCTGCCCCTTCTGTCTATAGCAGCTTTGTCACCTTGACCTCAGATTTGGCTACTTAGGTTTCTGGTTCATATACCTAGATTTCTTCACATTGGTTCTTCCCTACGCTGGGGAAAGACCTGAAACTTTATAGTTAATTTGTGCAACTAATGTTCCCTTTTTTTCCCATAATTTTTTTATTTTTTTTGCTTTTCTTTATACGTCTTTTTAGTGTATCCTGAGCTGCTGTACCCCTATACATTGTGTTCTCTTTTTTTGGAAAATTACTTGGGGATTATTATTTTAGGAGGATTGAGACTCCGGCGGCCAATACATCCATCACTTGGACCTACTGAAATCTAAAATAAAACAGTTGCCCCTGCTGGCAGTGTATATAAGAAGTGCTGCCCTATAGTGGTGAAGCTTTGTGTAGTGACAACTTTCTAAAAGTTGACAACGCTCAGAACGTCTACCCAAGCAGAGCCGCTAGCATTCTGTGCCAAGGCTTACGGGAAACGGCTGACGTATCACATCTCTATGTCCTCAGCGGCTGAAGGTGCTGCTAAGACGGATCACATTATACTATAAGACGTCCCAGAGTCTGCTCTACTGCCGAGGTCTGAGACATACATCTACAGTAATCTACATTAAGTTTCCCTTGTGGTTTATGGTGCCTGTAAAGCTGTTCGTAGTCTCTCTTTCTCCGGCTCGGCTTCGCATGGCTCGGACATCTTACATGTGCTTTCAACTTGTTGAGAGTTTTAGTCCGAATCAGTCGTCTCCAGATCAGAAGATTCCTGTTGTTGTAGCATCCTCTGTGCGGCCTCATCTAAAGCCTCCAGCCTCCCATCAGATGTGACACCCATGGGCTGAATGATCTGTTCTCTGCACATACAGAAAAAAAATAAAAAAATTATTCAAAGTCAACAAGGATATATTAACCCCTTAAGGACTCAGGCAATTTTATTTTAACGTTTTTGTTTTTTTCCTCCTCGCCTTCTAAAAATCATAACTTTTATATTTTCATCCACAGATTAGTATGAGGGCTTGTTTTTTGCGCGACCAGTTGTCCGTTGTAATGCCATCACTCACTTACCATAAAATGTACGGCGCCACAAAAAAAAAAAATACTATTTGTGTGGGGAAATTAAAAAGGAAACCGCAATTTTACAAATTTTGCAAGGTTTTGTTTTCATGCTCTACAATTTACGGTAAAAATGACAGGTGTTATTTGTTCTTTGGGTCAATACAATTAAAAGGATACCTATGATTACATACTTTTCTATTACTGTTGCGCAAAAAAAAAAAAAACTTGTTAACCAAACTAGTACGTTTAAACTCCCCCTATTTTGAAGGCCTATAACTTTCATTTTTCCATATAAGCGGCGGTATGAGGGCTCATATTTTGCGCCGTGATCTGTACTTTTTATTGATATCATATTTGCTTATATAAAACTTTAAATACATTTATCAATTTTTTGGGAATAAAATGTAAAAAAAAAAAAGCAGCAATTTGGGATTTTTTTTTTTTTTACGTTCACACCGTTCACTGTACGGTATCATTAACATTATATTTTAATAGTTTTGATATTTACGCATGCGGCGATACCAAAATGTGTATATTAATTTATTTATTTAATTTATTTATTTTTTACACTTTTTGGGGGTGACATGGTGAAAATGGGACAATTTAAATTTTTATTGGGGGAGGAGATTTTTCAAATTTTTTAAACATTTTTTTTTTTACTTTTATTTTTAAACTTATAGCAATCATTTGATTGCTAATACTGTTCAGTGCTATGCACTCGATCTCAGACCAGAGCAGAAGACCCATGGAAGGCAGGTGAGGGGACCTCCGTCTGCTGTTCTGGATGATTGGATCTCCGTGGCAGTGCTGCGGGTGATCCGTTCATCCATTTTAGTGACCGCAGCGCTGAAGATGCCGTGATCTGTATTGATCACAACATCTGAGGTGTTAATGGCGGACATTCGCGCGGATGTCTACAATTACCGGTGGGTCCCTGGCTGCTATCAGCCGGGACCTGCCATGCATGACCCGAGCATCGCTCCGATGCTCACTGTAATGTATAGGACGTAAATGTACGTCCTGGTGCGATAAGTACCACCGCACCAGGACGCACATTTACGTCCTGTGTCGTTAAGGGGTGAAAAAGGTCCCACCACCCATTGAAAGAGCAGGGGTCATAGAATTCGACAGCACCAACATATTCCCAGGACTATACAATTCCCGGGGTACATAGACAGACATTGAGGGTTTTGCTTGCAAAAGATTACAATCTATATCCTAAGTTCTTTAAATTGATGAAAACTACTGAAAACAACAAGCAGTAATAATACTTTCAGGTGCTTCAGCTGTACAGTCCATTGACACCCTAAGCCAGTGTTTCCCAACCAGGATGCCTCCAGCTGTTGCAAAACTACACCTCCCAGCATGCCTGGATAGCCGTTGTTCCATGTTCCAAAAAGGATTAATTAAAAAGCATTTAAAAATCACATTCACCCCAAAATGGTACCAATAAAACTTCACCGCACAAAAAACACATTAAGCCAGAATATGATGATGCAAAGCAATTTTTTGTTCAAAAAAATAATTATATACATTTGGTATCACTGTATTCGGACTGATCCTCAGATTGATATAACATTTTTTAAGCAGAGTAAACGCTGTTAAAATAAAACTTAAAACATGTAAGAACTGCATTCCACATCACTGTATTTGTATTTATTGAACTGCAATGTAATTGGTATATTATGTCATTTACAGTGCTCGTATTTATAGTGCTGATTTTTACATTGCTCATAGACCCCTGTGTAATTCCATCATTTGGCCTCTGGGTGACACTGTTGCACTTAAAGCAGATAGGTCGACTAAATATACTGCATTATGTGAGAGCAGCAGATTACAGCTACAGGTCAATACTCCTATTAGCCAATACAGCACTAAATAAAATTTGTGCCGCCTGGGTATTCGGAGTAATGAAACATTACAGTGGCCTCATAAATATATGAGTACGCTGTATTCACGAAGGTAACGTTCCGTCTGAACCTTATGGCGCTCTTTGCCAGGCTGCTGTGTATACATGCAAACAATGCACCCTGTCAGTCATTGTGGTGCACCACCCTCATGAATAGTGTTAAGCGCAAATATTCGAAATGCTAATTTTTTTTTCTTTGCGAATATGTGCGAATATGCAAATATCGGCACTTCCAGTCAGAGGACATTGATCCCTTCCTTCTTTTACGTGACAGATATAAAGTTATCCCCCGAACTACGATGGCCCTAACATACGATAATTTCAACATATGATGCTTTTGTATATCTGGGCCATCGCATAAACGGCTATACAGCAACGCAGACTGCTTCAGCTGCCACCGGATAGCCGTTTAATGTGCCCCGTGTGCTCCGGTGAGTGTCACCCACCTGTCCCCGGCGCTCCGGACCATCCTCTTCAGGCTCCACTGCATGGCCGTCACTCTCCTTTGCAGTCATCACGTCGCCGCGCGCGCTGTCCCGTCATCCAATAGGAGCAGCGTGCGCAGCGACATAATGGCGGCGATGGAGAGCGACGATCCAGGGCAGCAGTGACGGTCCGGAGCGGCGGGGACACCCTGGTTACGTGATGGCGGTGATTGAGAGCGACGATCCAGGGCAGCGGTATTGTATTGGTCCCGAGCAGCAGGGACGTGATGACTGCGATGGGGAGCAACAATCTAGGGCAGCGGTGACAAGTATAACATTCTATATTACTATTTCATACTAAATTATCGTATGTTGAGGGATCACTGTAATCACGCATGCACACTATGTGAATTCCATTACGAATTTTCGCATGAAAAAAAAAAGAACATAGTGAATATGCGAATTTCACAAACATAGGAAGATTCGAATATGGCCCCTGCCGCTCATCACTAGTCATGAATACAGCAGACTGAGAACTATGAGGCTGCTCCATTACTTCAATAATGCTACTACTAACTGGCTTCAAGGAGTGCCAACCTATCCCTGTAATATAAAGCCCCTAATAATAGTGCAATAAGTTATCCTAGGTCAACCAAGTTTGCAGTACCGGAAATATCAAATGGTTCATTTCTCACCGAGATAACTTGTCGAACATGCTGACCAGCTTCATGGCCTCATACTCTTTCTGCTCCTCGGTCATCCCGTCCATAGGATTGGGCTGCTTCTCTTCCACGCGCCCAGTTACAGGGTTAATGCTGCACAGATGTATTAAACCAGAGACTTTAAAAGCTACCTTAATGTGGAAAACTTTTTTTTTTTTTATCAACTGGTGCCAGAAAGTTAAACAGATTTGTAAATTACTTCTATTCAAAAATCTTTACCCTTCCAGTACTTTTTAGCAGCTGTATGCTACAGAGAAAATTATTTTCTTTTTGAAATTTTTTTTTGTCTTGTCCACAGTGCTCTCTGCTGACACCTCTGTCCGTGTCAGGAACTGTTCAGAGCAGCATAGGTTTGCTATGGGGATTTTCTCCTGCTCTTGACAGTTCCTGATATGGGCATCAGGTGTCAGCAGAGAGCACCTCAAGGTCCTGCCCTGTGATACTCGGCAACAATATACATTTTTCAAGACCTCTGCTTGCTGTCATTCAATAGAAATCATCTTACAACAGAAAAAGTCTCAGCGCCAAGATGCCTCTGCTGCTGTTGCCTTGAGTTCTCTGTGGAGCTAAAGGCCAATATGAACTAATTCAACTAGAACTCAAGGTGCATCTCTTAAAGCGAGGACTATCTCCTCAGTTCTACATTTCATCCACAGCTGCCTCCTAGGAAACATAACGTTAAAGGGTCACTCCGCTACCTTGCATCCGGAACATTGAGTTCCGAACGCTTCGTGCAGGCTTCGGTGTTCATGCCCGCCCCCTCATGACATCACGCCACGTCACTTGACGTCATGTCCCGCCGCCTCAATGCAAGTCTATGGGACTTTCATTGAGAGGGCAGGCCGTGACGTCACGAGGGGGCGGGCATGAACACTGAAGCCTGCACGAAGCATTCGGAACTGAATGTTCCGGACGCTGGGGAGCGGAGTAACCCTTTAAAGGGGTACTCCGCCCCTGGCATCTTATCCCCTATCCAAAGGATAGGGGATAAGATGATAGATCGCCGCGGTCCCACTGCTGGGGACCCCGTGGATCACCGCTGCGGCACCCCGCCATCATTACTGCACAGAGCGAGTTCGCTCTGTGCGTAATGACGGGCGATACAGGGGCCGGAGCAGCGTGACGTCATGGCTCCGCCCCTCGTGACATCACGCCCCCTTCCATAGACTTGTATTGACGGGGGCGGGCCGTGGGGTCATGAGGGGCGGAGCCGTGACGTAACGATGCTCCGGCCCCTGTATCGCCCGTCATTACATGCAGAGCGATCTCGCTCTGTGCAGTAATGATAGCGGGGTGCTGCAGCAGCGATCCCCGGGGTTCCCAGCAGCGGGACCCCAGCGATCTGACATCTTATCCCCTATCCTTTGGATAGGGGATAAGATGTCTAGGGGCGGAGTACCCCTTTAAAATCACTCAGCCTCTGGGGCGTAACTATAGGGGTAGCACCCAGGCTCAGGAGACTGAGGGTCACATTGGGTCTCTTTCTTTTATAAGGAGACAGTACTATAAATTAAGAATTATAGTTGGGGCCCCCCGTTACCGATTTTGCACTGGGGCCCTGCATCTTCAGGTCATGTCTCTGCTCAGCCTCCATATGCTTTTCTCCTTCAGTGGTAGCAAATCTCTTATCCTAGACCGCTGTTTTCCCAACCAGGGTGCCTCCAGCTGTTGCAAAACTACAACTCCCAGCATGCCCGGACAGCCGTTGGCTGTCCGGGCATGCTGGGAGTTGTAGTTTAGCAACAGCTGGAGGCACCCTGATTGGGAAACACTGTACTAGACGTATTATAGTCATTTGAGCTATATAGGACACCTGCGGATCACAGTGGTAAATGAGCACTTACTTAGGTTTGGCTTCTCTGTATTCTTCTGTATCTGTGTCTTCATCTTCAGAGTACCGTCCTTCTCCACGTCCTCCCGCCAGCAATCCCCGGGCAGCAAGCAGGCCAGCAGCATTACCATATCCGGTGTATTTCACAAAGCGAGATACTGCATGCCACAAGAGAAAACGAGTTATGTATCTACCGATGCTACACCATTTGTACACTTCATACGTCATTGGAAGTCATGAGACTATGTAAGGCTGCATTCACACAACGTTTTTGCAATACAGTTCCCATACCAGATTTTTGATAAAAAAAAAAAAAAAAAAAAATGATTCCTCAAAACCTGACTAAACTGTATCAAAACGGGTGTACAAATTTTATTCCGTATATGGATTGAAAAATTATGTCCGGTTGCATCCGTTTTTACGAAAAAAAACAAACAAAGTTTTTAACTTTTCACTCCATTATGAATAAAGTTTCAATTGTTTGATTGAAATTCCAAGAAAAAAAACTGTGCAAAGTCAAAAACCGTATGAAGGAAACCGGATGGAACTGTACGCACATACTGTTCTGTATGGTTCCCATGTTAAAAAAAAAACAAAAAAACGTATGCGTTTCGATACGGTTTTTCACCCGGACCAAAAACCGTGGTAGGCTATGGTTTTGGGTACGGGGGAAAAAAAAACTGACAAAACCGTACAGGATGCAAAACGGACACAACCGGATGCATCTTTTGGCATACGGTTTTCAATGGAGAGTCAATGCATACGGTTTTTAATACGGTTCCGTACGCTTTTCAAGTTGAAAATGTATACGGGAACTGTATTGCAAAAACGTGGTGTGAACCCGGCCTAAGGGCTGGTTCACATCACGTTTTCTCCCATACGGGAGCGCATATGGCAGGGGAGAGCTAAAACCTCGCGCTCCCGCATGCCTTTCTATGTGCTCCCGTATGTAATTCATTTCAATGAGCCGGCCGGAGTGAAACGTTGGGTCCGGTCGGCTCATTTTTGCGCCGTATGCGCTTTTAAAACCGGACATTAAACCGTGGTTGACCACAGTTTTAGGTCCGGGGAAAAAGCGCATACGGCGCAAAAATGAGCCGACCGGACCCAACGTTTCACTCCGGCCGGCTCATTGAAATGAATGACATACGGGAGCACATAGAAAGGCATGCGGGAGCGCGAGGTTTTAGCTCCCCCCTGCCGTATGCGCTCCCGTATGGGAGAAAACGTGGTGTGAACCCAGCCTAAGACGGCCGTCTCAGCTGTTTTCAGCTCTCTGGTGGCCACAAACAGGCTGGAGATAGCTGGGAAGCCATCTTTTTTGTGGACAAACCCCATCAGGGAGAACTTTTGCTATGCTTTTTGTTCACGACTTTGAGCTCTCCCATATAGGACACATCGCCACCTTGTAGCATTTGAATCACAAATAATACCTTTTACCTTCTTTTAGCACATCCCAATTTGAATTCAGACCAAACAGCAGACCCTCTAAACACACATAGACCTCATCCTAGCCCTTTATTGAGGCTCCAGATCTGATTGACCCTGTACATAGGCCCCAATACGAAGCCGCCCTATATACAGACCGTAGACTTGAACCCCCTGTATACAGAGACTCCTTTACAGACACTGCGGAGAGTCAGGATGTTGACTACGGAGGTGCCCAGTAGCAAAGGGAAGTTAAGGAGTGGGGAGAGGAAAGTATGTTACATGAGATCCCCCTAAATATGGTACTAGTACATTCTTGTGTAAATATACAAAAAGTGGGGGGCTCAACCAAAAAGGTCAAAAGTGGGTGCTACCTTTAAAACTGCATTACTACAAAAAAAGAAAAAACACTATAAATTGGCGCACACCATATCAACATTGTACGAAATCTTTATTGAAATAATGCACAACATACAAACAGACAGCTCTCTAAAACCCATTTAAAAATCACTCCAAAAACAGAGCACATTTCACAACCCAAAGGGTTGGGTAATGTATTTCAATAAAGATTTGGTACGACATTGATATGGAGTACGCCAATTTATAGTGTTTTTTTCTTTTTCTTCTTTTTTTGGTGCAAGTATATTCCTACTAGCTGAGTACCCGGCGTTGCCCGGTTTTTCCTACCAAATCCTTGTGGGGGAGGAAAAGCAACATAGGAGGAAGTATTTGTCCTCCTATCCCGCCCTCCTATCCCACCCTCCTATCCCACCCTCCTATCCCACCCTCCTATCCCACCCTCCGGTGGGGCTGAGCTGTGATGAAGAGATTGTAGGCTGAAAATAGAAGAAGGAGGCATGGTTTTGTGGAAGTGGGCATGACTTGCAAGCCTGACCAATGCACAAAAGGGGTAGAATATAAAAGGGGTGTGGATTAAATTGTGGGTGTGGCATGTTGGTGGGTGTGGCCAGACTGACGCACTCACCAGGAGATCCATAGACTTGCATGAGACTTTAAACAAAAACCCTGACCCTCACAAATGGGGGTGGGTAGGGGTTAATTTATCTATCCTAAGTTTGTAGTTGACATTTATGTAACATGTGGCCAAGTTTCATGTTAATATCTTTAGCCGTTTGTACGTGATGCTGGAACATACACACATACACACGAGTTTTATATACACAGTCATGGCCGTAAATGTTGCCACCCCTGAAATTTTTCAAGATAATTAAGTATTTCTCACAGAAAAGGATTGCAGTAACACATGTTTTGCTATACACACGTTTATTCCCTTTGTGTGTATTGGAACTAAACCAAAAAAGGGAGGAAAAAAGCAAATTGGACATAATGTAACCAAACTCCAAAATCGGCCTGGACAAAATTATTGGCACCCTTAACTTAATATTTGGTTGCGCACCCTTTGGAAAAAATAACTCAAATCAGTCGCTTTCTATAACCATCAATAAGCTTCTTACACCTCTCAGCCGGAATGTTGGACCACTCTTCCTTTGCAAACTGCTCCAGGTCTCTCTTATTGGAAGGCGCCTTTTCCCAACAGCAATTTTAAGATCTCTCCACAGGTGATCAATGGGATTTAGATCTGGACTCATTGCTGCCACTTCAGAACTCTCCAGCACTTTGTTGCCATCCATTTCTGGGGGCTTTTTGACGTATGTTTGGGGTCATTGTCCTGCTGGAAGACCCAAGATCTTGGACACAAACCCAGCTTTCTGACACTGGGCTGTACAGTTCGACCCAAAATCTGTTGGCAATCTTCAGATTTCATGATGCCTTGTACACATTCAAGGCACCCAGTGCCAGAGGCAGCAAAACAACCCCAAAACATCATTGACCTCCACCATATTTCACTGTAGGTACTGTGTTCTTTTCTTTGTAGGCCTCATTCCGTTTTTGGTAAACCGTAGAATTATTTGGTTTACCAAAAAGCTCTATCTTGGTCTCATCTGTCCACAAGACATTTTCCCAGAAGGATTTTGGCTTACTCAAGTTCATTTTGGCAAAATGTAGTCCTCCTGGGTCTCCTGCCATAGCATTTCATTTAAATGTCGACAGTTCGCGCTGACACTGATACTCCCTGAGCCTGCAGGACAGCTTGAATATCTTTGGAACTTGTTTGGGGCTGCTTATTCACCATCCAGACTATTCTGCGTTGACACCTTTCATCAATTTTTCTCTTCCGTCCACGCCCAGGAGATTAGCTACAGTGCCATGGGTTGCAAACTTCTTGATAATGTTGCGCACTGTGGACAAAGGCAAATCTAGATCTCTGGAGATGGACTTGTAACCTTGAGATTGTTGATATTTTTCCACAATTTTGGTTCTCAAGTCCTCAGACAGTTCTCTTCCTCTTTCTCATGCCCATGCTTAGTGTGGCACACACAATGCAAAAACTTAGTGAACTTCTCTCCTTATTATCTGCTTTCAGGTGCAATTTTTATATTGCCCACACCTGTTCCTTGCCCCAGGTGAGTTTAAAGAAGCATCACATGCTTGAAACTCTAATTTTTCCACAATTTAGAAAGGGTGCAAATAATTTTGTCCAGCCCATTTTTGGAGTTTGGTGACATTATGTCCAATTTGCTTTTTTTCCTCCCTTTTTTGCTTTAGTTCCAATACACGAAGGGAATAAACCTGTGTATAGCAAAACATGTGTTACTGCAATCCTTTTCTGTGAGAAATTTCAGAGGTGCCAACATTTACGGCCATGACTGTATAGATAGCTCAACCATCAGTTTATTAACCCTCTGCTGACCACGCTTTACAGCGAGATGCTGGTTTTAGTACAGTCTGTTCCTGTCAGCCTTTATAGGTAATCACATGTGAAATTTATTTTATTGTTTCATCTTCAAATAGACGTGAAAAAAATATGCCCCTTTGTGATACTACACTGGCCAGCATGGAACTAAATGTTCCGAATGCTGTTTTCGTGCTGCGGGGGTCAGCCACACCCCCCTCGTGACATCACAGCCACACCTCCTCAATGCAAGTCTATGGGAGGGGGCGTGACAGGCGTCAAGCCCCCTCCCATAGACTTGCATTGAGGAGGTGTGGCCGTGACATCACGAGGGGTGTGGCTGACCCCCGCAGAGCGAAAACAGTGTTCGGAACATTTAATTCCACACTGGCCAGTGGAGTACTCCTTTAACACAATGTGATTAGAAAATAGTACTTTGCCACAAAACCCCAGATTGAAGGGAGTAAGATTCTTCTGTCACTCACCATTTTCCTTACAAAGGACAAAAAGGAATTCTGCCGCACAATGCTTTACATCTGTGTCTACGTGGGTCATCAGACGGACCAGCTTATTGCGCAGTGTATTTCCAACCTCCGGGCGGTTCTTTACATCTCTCAGAGGAGGTAACACCTGAAAGTCAGACATCCGGGTAAAGACTATGAAGCCTACAGAGTGAATCAACCTTGCTAAATATCAGAGAACTGCTTAAAAGTGGTAAATTACTTCTATTAAAAAATCTTAATCCTTCCAGTACTTATTAGCTGCTATACACTACAGAGGAAATTCTTTTCTTTTGGAATTTCTTTTTTGTCTTGTCCACAGTGCTTTCTGCTGACACCTGATGCCCGTATCAGGAACTGTCCAGAGCAGGAGAAAATCCCCATAGCACACCTATGCTGCTCTGGACAGTTCCAGACAGAGGTGTCAGCAGAGAGCACTGTGGACAGGACAAAAAAGAAATTCAAAAAGAAAAGAACTTCCTCTGTAGTATACAGCAGCTGATAAGTACTGGAAGGGTAAAGATTTTTAAATAGAAGTAATTTACAAATCTGTTTAACTTTCTGACACCAATAAAAAAAAAAAAAAAAAAAAAATTATATTATAATATATATATATATATATATATATATATATATATATATATATATATATATTCCACCGGAGTACCCCTTTAACCCCTTAACGACACAGGACGTAAATGTACGTCCTGGTGAGCTGGTACTTAACGCACCAGGATGTACATTTACGTCCTAAGCATAACCGCGAGCATCGGAGCGATGCCCGGATCATGCGCGGCAGGTCCCGGCTGCTGATCGCAGCCAGGGACCAGCCGGTAATGGCGGACATCCGCAATCCCGCGGATGTCCGCCATTAACCCCTCAGATGCCGTGATCAATACAGATGACGGCATCTGTAGCATTGCGGTCACTAAAATGGATGATTGGATCGCCTGCAGCTTCCGCGGCGATCCGATCATCCAGCACGGCAGACGGAGGTCCCCTCACCTGCCTCCGCTGTCTTCCGGGAGTCTTCTGCTCTGATCTGCCTTCCCGCAGACCAGAGCAGAAGATGACCGATAATGCTGATCAGTGCTGTGTCCTATACATAGCACTGAACAGTATTAGCAATCGAGTGATTGCTATAAATAGTCCCCTGTGGGGACTATTAAAGTAAAAATAAAAGTAAAAAAAGTTACAAAAATAAAGTAAAAAAAAAAATGTGAAAAACCCCTCCCCCAATAAAAACGTAAATTGTCCCATTTTCCCTATTTCACCCCCAAAAAGTGTTAAAAAAATAATTTATATACATATTTGGTATCGCCGCGTGCGTAAATATCTGAACTATTAAAATAAAATGTTAATGATACCGTACGGTGAACGGCGTGAATGTAAAAAAAAAAAAAAAGTCCAAAATAGCTGCTTTTTTATAACATTTTATTCAAAAAATTTTTTGATAAAAAAATGTATTAAAAGTTTTATATAAGCTAATATGGTATCAATAAAAAGTACAGATCACGGCGCAAAAAATGAGCCCCCATACCGGAGCTTATACGGAAAAATGAAAAAGTTATAGGTCTTCAAAATAGGGGGATTTTAAACATACTAATTTGATTAAAAAGTTTGCGTTTTTTTTTTTTAAGCGCAACAGTAATAGAAAAGTATATTATCATGGGTATCATTTTAATTGTATTGACCCAAAGAATAAAGAACACGTCATTTTCACCGTAAATTGTACGGCGTGAAAATGAAACCTTCCAAAATTAGCAAAATTGCGGTTTTCTTTTTAATTTCACCATACAAATAGTATGTTTTTGGTTGCGCCATACATTTTATGGTAAAGGGAGTGATGGCATTACAACAGACAACTGGTCGCGCAAAAAACAAGCCCTCATACTAGTCTGTGGATGAAAATATAAAAAAGAGTTATGGTTTTTTGAAGGCGAGGAGGAAAAAACTAAAACGTAAAAATAAAATTGTCTGAGTCCTTAAGGCCCAAATGGGCTGAGTCCTTAAGGGGTTAATGCACTCACCCACTGAGTTCTCCAGAAAAATGCTCAAAGGCTAAGAGAGGAGGGTCCTGAATGTGGGGATCACTCTTTTAATCTAACACAGTTTTTAAAAATGTCTTACTATAATATACAGGTATAATGGTACAGTAGTCCTCCCATAATGCCCCACTGGCCTGTAATTAACAGGTTGGGATCAATGATCTTGGTGGGGAGTAGTTGGTTTCTCTCTCACCTTCGCCCGGAGGAACTTTCGAGTCTCTCGATGAACACGTGAACTTTCAGTAAGGAGATTCAAAACAGGAGTCAGCGTCTCACGCAACTTGTGGCCCTACAGAGACAAAAGTGGAAAATGACAAATTCTAAAAGATACAGAACTGGTGAAAATGTGAAACAGACGGAGAAAAACAAGGACAGATGGTTATAGAATTCATGATATTTAAAGGAGTACTCCAGTGGAAAACTTTTTTTTTTTTAAATTGACTGGTGCCAGAAACTTAAACAGATTTGTAAATTACTTCTATTAAAAAATCTTAATCCTTCCAGTACTTATTAGATGTTGAAAACTACATAGGGAATTTTCTTTATTTCAACACAGAGCTCTCTGCTGACATCACGAGCACAGTGCTCTCTGCTGACATCTCTGTCCATTTTAGGTCCAGCTGTCCAGCACAGCATATGTTTTCTACGGGGATTTTCTCCTACTCTGGACAGTTCATAAAATGGACAGAGATGTCAGCAGAGAGCACTGTGTTCCAAAAAGAAAAGAATTTCCTCTGTAGTATTAAACAGCTAATAAGTACTGGAGGGATTAAGATTTTTTAATAGACATAACTTACAAATCTGTTTAACTTTCTGGCACCAGTTGATTAAAAAAAAAAAAATAAAAAAAATAAAAAAAATGTTTTCCAGTGGAGTACCCCTTTAAAAGGCCCAAAAAATTAAGAATAAATAAATAAAAAAGCCCAAAAGAGAGAACAGTTCCCTTTTTACTGACCCTGTCCAACCTCCTGTCCAGGAATTGAAGAAGAACCTCCACAGTATCCATATTCATTCCCATGTACTCCACAGAGCCGAGTTCCACCTTAGGGGTTAGCAGAACGTCAAGACACATCAGGGGCAGGTTCACCAGAAGATTCACTGTGTGTCTGTACAAGAATATAGAAGGGTAATGTATGTAGATTTATACTTTAAGATTACAAACTAAATTTACACTATTTATAGTACACAAAGAAATGTAGATAAACTGCACTCACCATTAGATGCGGATAAAAATCTTCAATGCTTTATTGAGTTTCTTAAAATATATTCATGTCGGTAGGTGTGCTACGCACACCTACCGACACGAATATATTTGAAGAAACAATAAAGCATTGAAGATTTTTATCCGCATCTAATGGTGAGTGCCGTTTTTCTACATTTCTGTGTGTACTATAAATTTTCTGGATAAAGGTCGCTTCTCCCATGTGATGGAATATGATTATTTAATAGAGCAGCGCGTTTCGATACCGAACTGGGATCTTCATCAGGCATACATGAACAGAAGATAAAAGTACAATATATACAATTCGTAATAGGTACTTCCGGGTTATAGGTAAAAGCACCGTGTGCAAAGGAACAGGTAAAAAAAGGCGGGACCATGTGCAAAAGCACCTGTAGTAGTAGTTGAATGACGATTACTTACACAAAAGAGTATTTGCATAATAAAAACAATGAATTATTAGACTGGTTAAAGGGTACCTTTCATCAAAAAAACTAAAAAAAATTGATATATTATAGATTAATCTATGCAGAATAACTTTCCAATAGCATGTCATTGAAAAATATGCTTCTCTGTATATATTTTACCACTGGGGGTCTCCCTACCAGTCCTGGCCGCAAGCATTTTTTTTTATTTTTATTTTTTTTTAGATTTCAGACTCATGCTGGAGTCCTAAATCTCAGACTGCAGCCGGGACACAGACAAGCTCAGCACTGCTCCCTGCTACTTCTCCTGATGCTGTCTTCCTCCCCTACCCCCTCCTTTCCTACTCCTTCCCCTCCATTCTTCCCTACCTTCCTCATCCTGTTAGTGTAGCCCTGTTCCTCTTTCTGTTAGTTTTGTCTTGTAGAGAACTGTTCTTTTCTGTCTTGTAGGGACTGATTGAAAGCAGAGTACTGTTTGAGAGATGCCTGTAAAATTCCTTGCTCAGCCGTCCTACTTCCTGTCTGATATTTTCCTGGTGCCTATTTCTGACTCATGTTTTATGTGAGTATATATCTTACGTTGTTTTATTCCTGTACAAAAAAACCTCAATAAAAATGTACAGTTAAAAAAATTTACTCCATAGTGAAAAATTTTGCAAGAAAAAGCCTGTGAGTGCCATTCCCCCTGCTTACCCATGGAATTCCTCTGTCCTGTCTTCTCCATCACTTTGCCTCAGTAAGCAGTGCCTAAGAATAGCTGCCAGGTGGCGATAGAGAGCTGCATCTTCCTGCGATCAATAGGAGAAAAATTTGGTAAAAATTAATTGACAGGAAAGAAAAGGGAGATAAAAGTGGCAGAATAATACATACCTACCTGAATTGCGCACATTTATACGTGTGAATGTTAGTAAAAATACCTTTGTAAAACAGGTATCACTATCTTTAATTTACTTTTGAGCTTTGAAACATGCATAATGACCTATGGACACTGTAGAAGGTTAAATTGAATTACAACAGGATTAGACTACAGTCAGATGACACCAACATTAGGGGTACTCCACTGCTCAACGTTGGGAACAAACTGTTCCACCAGGAGCTCGTGATGTCATAGCCCCGACCCCCTCAATGCAAGTCTATGGGAGGGGGCGTGCCAGCTCCAGCGTTCTGAACACTTTGTTCCAAACTCTGAGCAGCAGAGTACCCCTTTAAAAGACAGCAAGATATATGATCTACATGCTAAAAATAAGAGGTGCTAATAGTCTTAATCATCAGAACATGGACTAACACATCCACTGGCAAAAGAAGTGTAAGTGACAGTAAAGAAAAGGGGAAATGAAACAAAAACTAGGCTGTAAAAGAAAAGAAAGTGTGTGTGTGTATATAGAAATTAAATCCACTGCCCTTAGTGATAATGAAATGACTCTGCAGACCATGCCCCAAACTACACAGCAAAGCAAATTGTAAAAAAAAAATATATATATATTTCAACTTATCGTGTGTACTCCAATGGTTAGTGTAAAAATATTTTTTGTTATTAAAAGGGTAATTTGATGAAGACAGCCTCTGAAAATTAGTCTTAGGTTTGGGATTCATGAAGACAGCCTCTGAAAATTGGTCTTAGGTTTGGGAGCCCCCTTCCCCCCTCCCTTTCATAAACCAGCCATAGGCACTCTAAGCAACTTCTTTTGGCAGACTGGGCATGACCATGTCTTACTATAGGTTGACCTTTCAAATCAATTGGTGCCATCTATTACTCCATTATCCTTGCCTACCAGATGATGGCCAGAATAAAGGAGCCATAGCCACTGCGGTCAGAAGATCACAAGGTTGTGTTTAGGAGAAGGGTTTGTCCTTTATCAGGAAACTGCATATTAGAAAAGTGATTTAAAAAAATCTCATTTTATTATAGTTCAGCTCATGAGATTAAAGGGCACGAACCGCCTCATTCTGTGTAAACAAGAAGAATTCCTCTTTCTCTTGACGTCCAAGCAAGAAACAAAACTGAAAAATCTTTGAAGTGAGAAGAAATAGGAACTACGAAACATTTCCTCTTCTTTAAAGTTCCTGGTCAGTTCAACAGAGTTTATAGCAAGAACCGAAACAAGCCCTAAGATTATATATATATATATATATATATATATATATATATATATATATACATACATACATATATATATATACATATATATATATATACACATATACACTTTTTATACTTTTGATATTTTAGTCATTCGGTTATAATTTGAAGGCATTTTGGAATATATAAATAATACAGGGTGAGCTGCACCTCAGAAATATGAAGAGGTGGGTGCACGCAGCAGCTGGTCCCAGGTCCGTAATGCTAGATGAACAGATTTGCTGCAGCACACGAGGTAGTGACAAGTGGTTTATTTCATTCCAAATTGCTACGTTTCAGCCGCGCATGCGGCCTTTTTCAAGCACAAGTGAACAGTGACCATGTGCTGCAGCAAATCTGTTCATATATATTATATGCAAATTAGCTCATTACATCACCTTTTCAGGCAATGTTCCCTGGTATCAGCTTAGCTCCAGTTACGGAATATAAAAAGCTTATCGGGATTAATGCCAAGCCAGAACTCTCTCTCCAGAAGGAAAGAGTACCCATCTGCAGACAGCTGTTTCGGGGTACTTGCCCCTCGTCAGTACAGAGCAGGGTGATCTGGCTTGGCTGAGATGAGGGGCCTTAGACCAACTAAACGGGATGAGTATTTAACTCAGGGAGAGTTCACCACTCCTGGTGTGACGGAGCTTTCAAGGGCCACCAAGCACTCCGGAGTGCTTAGTGGCCCTTGAAAGCTCCGTCACACCAGGAGTGGTGAACTCTCCGAGTTAAATACTCATCCCGTATATATAATTTTTTTTTAGTGATTATATCCTCAGGATAGACCATCAACACTGAGCCAGCAGTTGTTTGCCATTCACTTTAATAGTAGCTTTGCTGCTGGAAAACCCTGTAAAATAATGCTCCATTTTTATGCCAATCACTTTTATACATGCGGGAGAAGGGTATGTATAAGGGCTCGCTGACACTACGGAAAATCAAGGAGGAATCTGCGCAGATTCCACCTTGAAGCCCACTCCTATCAGCGATTTCCTCATGGGACATTTCCAACTAGGATAGAAATCCAGTTGCAAAAGCCCGTTAAAGGGGTACACCGGTGGAAAACATTTACATTTTTATTTTTGTAAATCAACTGGTGCCAGAAAGTTAAACCGATTTGTAAATGACTTCAATTAAAAAATCTTTACCCTTCCAGTACTTCTTAGCAGCTGTAATGCTACAGAGGAAACGCTTTTCTTTTTTTGTCTTGACCACAGTGCCCTCTGCCGTGTCAAGAACTGTCCAGAGCAGCATAGGTTTGCAATGGGGATTTTCTCCTGTTCTGGACCGTTCCTGATACGGGCATCAGGTGTCAGCAGAGAGCACTGTGGACAAGACAAAAGAAATTCAAAAAAGAAAAGAATTTCCTCTGTAGCATACAGCTGCTAAAAAGTACTGGAAGGGTAAAGATTTTTTTTTTTAAATAGAAGTTATTTACAAATCTGTTTAACTTTCTGGCACCAGTTGAGTTAAAAAAAAAAACCTTTAAGTCAATGGAGCTTTCAATTTCGTTGCTAAGGGCTCTTTCACACTTTCGCAGAGCACTGTTAAAGGGACTTCCATTGTCTGAAATTTTTCTCCCGCTACCTCCTCCAAAATAACGGACACCTGATGAACCCCATGCAAAGTCAATGGGATCTGTTTGGACCTGTTGGTGCCCATTGTGCTTCGGCCCATTCAGGGTCTGTAAAGCACAACAAAAAAAAAAGCCTAATGGACCACGGACCTGACCCTTAAAGGGACGTGGTTCTGCCGAGGCTGGAAACATTTTCTGCGGCGGCGCACAGTGCAGCAGAATCCCATTGAAAACACCGGATTCTGCCATGTAAACGAGGCCTAACTGATCAAGCGAGGAAAACTTCCAGGCAGAAGACTAGGAAAGCTGAATGACTATCCAACTTTCCCAGTGTAGCGAATAAACCTTCTTTCAAAAACATTTTTCCATTAGTTTTTCTAGAAAACTAGGCAGATTTTCCATGCACTATTGCAGGAGCTGCTGTAGAGGATTTAATAGTGGCAATATAGCAGCTTTCCCTGGTTGTCCGATTTGGGCAATTTAGCAGGAGGGTGATCATAGAGAGTCCTAATGATAGGCTGCAATCTTTAGTTTCCTGCAGCACCCCTACAGGGGAAAGAGAGTATTACAGGGAGCCCATCAAAAATCAGTGGGTTGTTATTGTAATGTAGCGATTCCCAACAAGGGTGCCTCCAGCTGTTGTAAAACTACAACTCCCAGCATGCCAGGACAGCCTTCGGCTGTCCTGGCATGCTGGGAGTTGTAGTTTTGCAACAGCTGGAGGCACCCTCGTTGGGAACCACTGTTGTAATACATAAAATTACATCCCTGGTGGACAACCCCTTTAAAGATTACCATTAGAGATGAGCGAATTTACAGTAAATTCGATTCGTCACGAACTTCTCGGCTCGGCAGTTGATGACTTATCCTGCGTAAATTAGTTCAGCCTTCAGGTGCTCCGGTGGGCTGGAAAAGGTGAATACATTCCTAGGAAAGAGTCTCCTAGGATTCTATCCACCTTTTCCAGCCCACCGGAGCACCTGAAAGCTGAACTAATTTATGCAGGATAAGTCATCAACTGCCGAGCCGAGAAGTTCGTGACGAATCGAATTTACTGTAAATTCGCTCATCTCTAATTACCATAATGGATGATCACACTATATTCACTTTAATACACTTTCGGTGCTCTTACTACTGACCTCTCATAAGAGGGTTTTCATTAATAAGAGCAATCACACCACTAATTTGTGTAATTTACCCACATCATTTCCAGTGAATTAAGTGCGCGACATGGCAGTACACAGGGCTCTTATAGCAGCGGTATGGGCCCTGCCATAAATAGGCCATCTATCAAGGATCAGTCATGGAGATGCAAGATTAGTTATGAATGATTTCTTTATCTCCGATTTGCTGTCAGTGAATGGCGGCATTCTAAAAAAAAAAAAAAAAAAAAAAAAAAAAAAATATACGAAAAAACAAAACAAACTAGACTAACATACTTCTCACAGCACAGGGTTTGCTCCAATGGCATCCAGTATAGGCAATCCTCTGTGAGCCAAATACATCAGCAGCTTAAGCCTTAAAAGGGGTACTCCGGTGGAAATTTTTTTTTTTTTTTTTTAAATCAACTGGTGCCAGAAAGTTAAAGGGGTATTCCAGGCAAAAACTATATATATATATATCTAAACTGGCTCCGGAAAGTTAAACAGATTTGTAAATTACTTCTATTAAAAAAATCTTAATCCTTCCAATAGTTATTAGCTTCTGAAGTTTTCTGTCTAACTGCTCAATGATGATGTCACGTCCCGGGAGCTGTGCATGATGGGAAAATATCCCCATAGGAGCTGGACAGCTCCCGGGACGTGAGTCATGAGAAAGCAGTTAGAAAACAGCAACTCAACTTCAGAAGCTAATAACTATTGGAAGGATTAAGATTTTTTAATAGAAGTAATTTACAAATCTGTTTAACTTTCCGGAGCCAGTTGATATATAAAAAAAAGTTTTTGCCTGGAATACCCCTTTTAAACAGATTTGTAAATTACTTCTATTAAAAAATCTTAATCCTTCCAGTACTTATTAGCTGCTGAATACTAAAGAGGAAATTCTTTTATTTTTGGAACACAGAGTTCTCTGCTGACATCATGCCCACAGTGCTCTCTGCTGACACCTCTGTCCATTGTAAGAACTGTCCAGAGTAGGAGAAAATCCCCATAGGAAACATATGCTGCTTTGGTCAGTTCCCAAAATGGACAGAGATGTCAGCAGAGAGCACTGTGCTTGTGATGTCAGCAGAGAGCTCTGTGTTCCAAAAAGGAAATAATTTCCTCTGTAGTATTCAGCAGCTAATAAGTACTGGAAGGATTAAGATTTTTTAATTGAAGTAATTTACAAATCTGTTTAACTTTCTGGCACCAGTTGATTAAAAAAAAAAAAAAAAAAAAGTTTTCCACCGGAGTACCCCTTTACGTCAGTTTGCTAGAATGTATCAGTTTATGGAAGAGGGGACCTCCACCGAAAGGTTTGGGACCTCCACTGATCATGAGAACGAGCCAGGAGAAGTTTGCGCTCAGCGCATTCTCTCCCAGCTCAGTGTCATGTGATCGAGATGATCTCGATGTAAGTCTATGGAGTGTGTCTTGATCACATGACACAGAGCAGGGAGAGGAGTGCACAGCAGTGCAGACTTCTCCTGGCTCGTTCTTCTGATCGGTGGAGGTCCGAACATTCAGACCCCGCTGATCAAAACTTTCGAGATGTAGCTAGGACATGTTAAGTTTTTTTTTTTTGAGTGACAGATTAAGGAAACAGCCAGGTTTAATTTTTGTCGTTTGTTTTTTCCCTTTTATATTTCCATTCACCGAGCCAAATGAGGAATTGTTTTTTGCGCAATCGGTTGTACTTTGATTTTTTATTTTTTTTTAAGTTAAAGCTTTTTTGTAAAACAATTTGTATGCTTAAAATTGTTCTTTTCTGAGCTCTTTCTTTTTTCCCCCATATAAGTGGCTGTATGAGGCCTAATTTTTTGTCCCATTATCTGTAGTGTTTATGGGTACCACCTTTGCATATATGTGACTTTTTATTCAATTTTTTTCTAGGATGTGATATGACCAAAAATCAACAATTTTGGACTTTATTTTTTACTTCACTTTTATGCAGTTTACTGTGTGGGATCATTAACATTATATTTTAATAGACATTTCTGAATGCTGCAATTCCAAATATGTTTGCTTCTTCTTTTTTTACTTTATTTATTTATTTTTATTTGTAAAATGGGAAAAGAGGGGGCATTAATCTTTATTGGGGGAGGGTCTTATTTATATATTTTTTTTAAAACTTATTTTTATGTCCCCACGGGGGACTATTTATAGCAATCTTTTGATTTTTGTTTTTACTGTTCAGTGCTATGCATAGGCAACGCACAGATCAGTAGTATCAGCGATCTCCTTCTATGGTCTGCCACACCATAAAAGGCAGACCATAGAAAAAGATCGCCAAAGTCCGACATAGAGCAGGTGTGTGGAGCTCCAATTGCCATTTTGACTCATCAGACCCCCGCAATCTGGCTGGGGGTGGTCCAATGAGTCTTAACATAGGCTGCAACTGCTATAGGGGCCGTGATCAGTATTAATCACAGCATCTAAAGGGTTAATGGTGGACATAAGAGGGATCACTGATGTCCGCCATTACCGGCGGGTCCCTGGCTGCTGACAGAAGATGGGACCCGCTGTGCATGAAGTGATCTCAATGTATGTCCTGGTACGTTAAGTACCAGGGCACAAGGATGTACAATTATGTCCAATGCAGTTTTTTAAACACAGAAGACTTTCTAGACCAGATATAGATGCTGGAAACGCTTAACTGGAGGAAGTACTAGGTCTGATAACAGAATTGGGGTGACAAATAATATGGCTGCTATTACATCTCCACCTGTGGGTGGCCATCATTTATATATTGAGTAACAAGGCAAATATGCTAAACTATGCAAAAGGGGCTATAAAGTTAGTGTAGTTAATAATATAGTGTCTGTACCTGTGTGTGACGGTTTTCTCACAATTCTTATGTGATTTTCACTCCAATATTTATTTTTACCAGTATACAAAATGACTGTTGTCTCAGATTTTCCCAGGTTGCAATGCGGCCGAGACCTGACATCACTAGTCAGCTGATGACAGGGAGCCTGTCTGCTTCAATGGGTGGAGCGATCGCTTGGTGGGAGAGAGATCAATCTGCAACTAATGCAACAGTTGTAGGCACCCTGATTGAAAACCACAGGTCTTTTGAATGGATGCAGCTCATTTATGTTTCAATGGGTGGGGTGGAAGATGTGTGGGAGGGAGGAAAATGGAATTATGGGATTTGTAGTAAAAAAAGAAAAGTCAAACAGGAAATACCAGTTCACAAAAAGCTAGCCCCAGCGTTATGGTAATCTCACAACACAGCTATTTAGCCCCAAGAGAAGCGCAGATCCTTCCTAAACATGTCCATTACCGTCTGGCAGGTACGTACTGAAATCCCCTTATGGTGAATAACCCCTTTAAATGTTCAGGGCCTGACTGAAAACGAGCGGGAGGAGAACGGGGCTGCCTCATGCTCCTCTCCCCGTTCTGTGTCAATGAGACCTGGACGGCCCCATAGAGTTGCATTGAAAGATTGTCCAGGTCACGTGACACAGAGTGGCTAGTTATCGTGATCAGTTGGGGTTGGACTCAGCGCCACCCCAATCAACTGGACTTTCATTGTGTAAGAATAATACTTTTATGGATATTTTCAGAACACTGAAAATGGTTCCTTTTACCAAGTTGGAAAAAAAAAAAAAAAAAAAAAAAGGCAAAAAACCATGACCAGTATAACATCTGTAAAAAGTGAAAAATGACTACTAGGGTAGGATCACACATGCCGTAGTCTGCTGCATATTTGCTGCTGAAGATTTTCCTACCCATTGAAAATCAGCTACAGAAAATATGCAGGAAAACACAGCATGTGTGACCCTACCCTTACTATGTAAAATGTTTTAAACACTTACCTCATCAACTTCCCTGCGGCTGATATCAAAGGTGATATTAAAGAGAGTCTTTAGGATTTCCATCACTCTTTCAGTTTCTTCTTTCCCTAAAGGTGGCGCTAGACGATCTGTCACCACCTCGTAGATGTCGGACCATTTCAAGGCCAGAGTGCTTTCCAAAGCATCAGTTAGCAGACTGACGCCCCTTAACTCTCGGGCGAGCTGTCTCCGTACATCCACTCTGAGGGCTGTGAGAAGGAAGAGCAAGCGCAAGTCGAAGAACTTGCTTTCATGAGACGACCTGGTCTCATTGTAAAGCTTGAGGCGGCGAGCTAGGCCGCACACCAGACGCAACTCAGTGGCCACTTCTTGGGCCTCGACACTGTTGTAAACAATATTGCAGAGACCCTTCAGAGCTTCCACTGCACTCTCACTGTCCGGGATACGAGGCACCTCCACTTCATCGAAGTAGTCCAGACCTGCATATCTGGCCAAGATTTGCATTGCAGAGCGACTGGTAAAAGGGGCCAATCCGTACTTGTCACGGGAAAGAATGCGGATGGTTTCTAGACAGGCTATCTGGCAGGAAGGTTGCAAATCTCGCTCCAGGAACTTGATCACCACTTCTCCAAGTTTCTAAAGCAACAAGAAACAGAGCAGAGGAGTGAGCAAAAGAGCATCAGACATAGTCATTAATACAGCAAGGTTCTATACAAGGTCTGGGAAGTTCTGGTTCAGCTGAAAGTAAAAAATCTGACAGGCAATAATACTTCATGGGAGAAAAATATGCATATAACCTCTCAATAAGAAAGAAGAAAAAACTGGTTCACATGGTAGCTACCTATAGATGGCACTAGAGGATGTCTGGCTCCTTGAAGTACAACTAGCAAATTAAAGGAGTACTCCAGCGCAAAATAACTTATCCCCTATTCAAAGGATAGGCGATAAGTTAAAGATCGCGTGGGGTCCGAGCGATGGGGCCCCCTGGGATCTCCTGGACTGGGCCGCGGCAGTCTGCAGGAAGTGAAGTTTCGTCCCCAGCAGAAAGCCGTGGCAGACACTCCATCTATCTCTATAGGATTCATGAAGGGGGGGGGGGGGGGGTGTCGGCCGCCACATCATGGGGGGACAGAAAGCCCCCATTCCTGTATATTGCTGCGGCCCCGTACAGAAGATCGCGGGGGGCCCGAGCGCTCGGACCCCCCGCGATCTATAACTTATCCCCTATCCTTCGGATAGGGGATAAGTTATTTTGCACTATATATGTCCTTTAACCAAACTAGACAACAATATGTACAATATCATCAGTACAGAGCACAGCACTGGTTGGCTACATGAGTAGCATTTTCTTCCTTATGGAGGTGAACTAATTTGCGACTTACCATGGAGTATTGCAGTCATAAAGGGGTACTCCGCTCCAGACATCTTATTCCCTATCCAAAGGATAGGGGATAAGATGTCCGATTGCGGGGTCCTGCCACTGGGGAACCCCTCGATCTCCCTGCGGCTTTGTTTAGATCATCGGGTGCATCCCCGGAGGCTCGTGACGTCACGGCCACATCCCGCTCATGATGTCACGGCCACGCCCCCTCAATGCAAGTCAATGGAAGGGGGACGTGACGGCCGTCACGCCACCTCCCATAGATTGCATTGAGGGGCGTGGCCGTGACGTCACTAGCAGGTCGTGGCCGTGACGTCACGAGCCTCCGCCCCGCATCGCCAGTCATCCAGCACGGAGCAAAGTTCGCTCCGTGCACCAGATGTCTGGGGTGCCGGAACATAGAACGCGAGGATCAGACATCTTATCCATTTAGATGTCGAGGGGCAGAGTACCCGTTTAATATCTCGTCAATGAGTGCCATTACCCCACAGAGATGCATCATTACCACTGTCTGTATTGACATGGAGCAAGACCCCAGAACAACCTCTTACAGATTGGTCTGATTGGATGAATATCCTTAGTCATGTTTCAATGCTCTTTTATGGGACAAGTATTATCGTACAGGGGAGCTACCTTTAAGTAACACTAGAAATATAGCTTTGAAGCTTCTGTTTGGAAGACAATGAATATAATATATTTTTAAGGACCATAAATACATGAAAACAGAAAGACACAAATTTCATAAATATCAAACAATATCAAACAAGGTGAGCATATCCCATTAAAGGGGTTATCCAAGAATAGACAAACACAGCTAAACCACTCCAGGTCGGGTGTGGTTTTACAACTTGGCTCCATTCACTTCAATGGAAATGGAGCTTCAAAACCACACCCAACCTGGAGACAGACAGGGAGCAGTTTTTGATAGAAAGTAGCTCTGTTTTTCTATCCCCGGATGACCCCTTTAAACGGGTACTCTGGTGGAAATTATTATTTTTTTAAAATCAACTGGTGCCAGAAAGTTAAACAGATTTGTAAATTACTTCTATTAAAAAATCTTAATCCTTCTAGTACTTATTTGCTTCTGAATACTACAGAGGAAATTCTTTTCTTTTTGGAACACAGAGCTCTCTGCTGACATCATGAGCACAGTGCTCTCTGCTGACTTCTCTGTCCATTTTAAGAACTGTCCAGAGTAGGAGAAAATCCCCATAGCAAACATATGCTGCTCTGGACAGTTCCTAAAATGACAGAGGTGTCAGCAGAGAGCACTGTGCTCGTGATGTCAGCAGAGAGCTCTGTGTTCCAAAAATAAAACAATTTCCTCTGTAGTATACAGACCCTAAAAAGTACTGGGAAGATTAAGATTTTTTTAATAGAAGTAATTTACAAATCTGTTTAACTTTCTGGCACCAGTTGATTTAAAAAAAAAAAAAAAAAAAAAAGTTTTCCACGGGAGTGCCCCTTTAAAGCCAGGGGGTTTGCCAAATTTAATGTGTGTATACCCATCTTAACACTTTAGGTTAACAGCTTAAATGAAAACGGTTCACCCACACTAAACACACTGGGTTATAGTGTGGGTGAATAGGAGTCCAATGAAATGTCACTTACTAAAATACGTACCTTAGGTCCGGAGATCTGTCCCACCAAAGATCCGCTGCTATATTCTATGAGGTCCGTGCTGGAGGCGGGCCCCGCCGGCTCAATTAACATATTTATTGTCTGTGACTCCAGGTTGTAGCCTTTGCTTATTACCCTAATTCTCCTATCTGGTCACCTCATATTGACTGAAGAACTTCATAAACCCATATATATCATTTACCGCATCTCACCTGTCGCAGTTTGACATCCTCATCCTTTGCATAATCAGAGTCATAGTCAGAGTCTGACTTGGGGGCCCAGTCGCGGAATTTCTTTTTCCTGAACTACAGGTATGAATAGGAGTAAAAATAAAGATGGAAAACAAAAGTGGATTCAGGGGAATGGGCAGCAACAATAGGGATCTGGTAATAGCTCTAAAATAAAGGAGAACCCCCCCCAATAGCTCTACTATGGCCCCTACCTATTTGCAAGGGCTTGGAAATTGCACATAAAAGCACGGTAGACAAATTAACTATGGGACAAATAGTAAGCACAGTGCACATGGTTAACAGCAAAATAGTCACATGTAATTCTACTGAAGCAATAAATGCAATGCAAATTAACTTTATTTAAAAAAAATATAAAAAAAACGCAACATTTTAAGTTCCATTAATAGTCATCAGCTGGTCTAGGCTATAGTGTCAATCCAATAAGGTAGAAGCCAATTTTCTTCATGCCTTCCCAACTCCAAATGTGGAATAAATCCCAGAATCTACTAACTATAAACCTGTAATGTTATTACTCTCCAGAAATGTATCCAGGCCCCTCCTGATGTCACCATGACCACCTCCTCCGGGAGAGAATTCCACAGTCTCACTGCTCTTACAGTAAAGAACCCCCGTCTGTGCTGGTGTAGAAACCTTCTTTCCTCTAGACGTAGAGGATGCCCCCTTGTTATAGATACAGTCCTGGGTGTAAATAGATCATGGAAGAGATCTCTGTACTGTCCCCTGATATATTTATACATAGTTATTAGGTCTCCCCATCGTTTTTCTGTAGTAAAAAAAAAATCTTTCTGGGTACTGTAGTCCTCCCATTCCCCGTATTACTCTGGTTGCCCGTCTTTGAACCCTCTCCAGCTTCACTACATCTTTCTTGTACACTGGTGCCCAGTACTGTACACAGTATTCTATGTGTGGTCTGACCAGTCCTGTACGCAGTATTCTATGTGTGGTCTGACTAGTCCTGTACGCAGTATTCTATGTGTGGTCTGACCAGTACTGTACACAGTATTCTATGTGTGGTCTGACCAGTACTGTACACAGTATTCTATGTGTGGTCTGACCAGTACTGTACACAGTATTCTATGTGTGGTCTGACCAGTCCTGTACACAGTATTCCATGTGTGGTCTGACCAGTCCTGTACACAGTATTCCATGTGTGGTCTGACCAGTCCTGTACACAGTATTCCATGTGTGGTCTGACCAGTCCTGTACACAGTATTCCATGTGTGGTCTGACCAGTCCTGTACACAGTATTCCATGTGTGGTCTGACCAGTCCTGTACACAGTATTCCATGTGTGGTCTGACCAGTACTGTACACAGTATTCCATGTGTGGTCTGACCAGTACTGTACACAGTATTCCATGTGTGGTCTGACCAGTACTGTACACAGTATTCCATGTGTGGTCTGACTAGTGATTTGTACAGCGGTAGAATTATTTCCTTGTCGTGGGCATCTATGCCCCTATTGATGCACCCCATGATTTTATTTGCCTTGGCAGAAGCTGCATGAAACAGGTCGCTACAGTTTTATTTACCCTCGACAAAAAGTCCTCTTACATGTCAGTCGTCCCCAGTGTTTTCCCATTAAAGGGGTACTCCACTGCTCAGCATTTGGAAGAAAATGTTCCAAATGATTAGGTCCGGCACCGGGATCTCGTGACGTCATAGTCCCGCCCCTCATGACGTCACACCCCACCGCCTCAAAGCAAGTCTATGGGAGGCGGCGTGATGGCAGTCACGCCCCCTCCCATAGACTTGCATTGAGGCGGCGGGGTGTGACGTCATGAGGGGCGGGGCTTGACATCACGAGCTCCCGGCTCTAAGCATTCGGAACATTTTGTTCCAAACACTGAGCAGCAGAATACCCCTTTCAGTACATAATCCTAACCTCTGGGAAAATTAGCATTTTTGTCTAATAATATACATTACAAGGTTTCTTATATTTACTTTTACTATTGATCCATGCAAATTGTCCAAAAAACAGTGCCTATTTAAATAACCCAAAAAATAAATAAAAAAAAAGGGGCATTAGATAAGTTACAAGCAAGACAACCAAGTCCGATAACTTATTCAGTAGTCGTGTGGATGAAGAATCAGGATATCCTAGATACTGTACTTCCAAAACTTTACCATACCCTTGTATGAAAGCCGAAACCTAGTGTAAGCAGGAAGTGCTCATCATAGGTATAAGAGTCTGTCAATGCCATATTCTAATATAAAGTCTTACCAGAAGCCCAATTACATTGACTATTACCAATAATCCCTAAGATTCTCATGGGAAATATTAACTTTTATGAATTATGTGGAATTTCCCTAAATTTTCAGCTTACCGATAGAATGTATGCAGTGGCTACAAGGCCTTGTGGTGACAGGTAAGAGTTCCTAATACTCAACAAAGGGGAATTTCTTCTCTCAGTGGGGGACACATAGTTGAGCAAAATTAAAAAGGGGTATTCCATTAATTTTTTTTTATTTGACTATGCTACAGCGATCTCATTTGGTCTCAAAAAACAGTGCCCCAATTGTCTGAAAAAAGTCAGGTATAACATTCTTCAGTTTCCTACAATTGGACTAAGCTTCTAGACACTTGGGACACTTTGAAAGTGGAACTTTGAGATTAAAAGGGGTATTCCAGGAAATTTTTTATTTGACTATGCTACAGGGGCTGTAAAGTTAGTGTAGTTCATAATATAGTGTCTGTACCTGTGTGTGACGGTTTTCTCACAATTCTTCTGTGATTTTCACCCCAATATTTATTTTTTATCAGCATACAAAATGACTGTTGTCTCAGATTTTTCCCAGGTTGCAATGCGGCCGAGACCTGACCTCACTAGTCAGCTGATGACAGGGAGCCTGTCTGCTTCAATGGGTGGAGGGATCGTTTGGTGGGAGAGAGATCAATCTGCAACTAATGCAACAGCTGTAGGCACCCTGATTGAAAACCACAGGTCTTTTGAATGGAAGCAGCTCATTTATGTTTCAATGGGTGGGGTGGCTGATGTGTGGGAGGAAGGAAAATCGGATTATGGGATTTGTAGGCAAAGCAGAAAACTCAAACAGGAAATACCAGTTCACAAAAAGCTAGCCACAGTGTTCTGGTGGACTCACAACATAGCCATTTAGCCCCAAGACAAGCACAGATCCTTCCTAAGCATGTCCATTACTGTCTGCCAGGTACGTACTAAAAGTCACCTTATGGTGGAGAACTCCTGTGCACCTTTTTAGTAAATTTTGAGCAACTGTGCAAACAATACACCAAGCAAAACAGGGTAAAATCTATTCTACCTTACACCAACATTGATAAATATCCCCCAGTGAGTCGACTATGTGTGTTCTTTTATTTTATACATAAACGTAACGTGAACCATAGCAGTAGAGTTTTTGCTGCTCCTCTGACCCCACGTATACTGAGTCAGCCGGATTGATATTATTCACTGCCTCTCAATGACCACAAAATAAATGTTCCTCATACAGAAGAATGGATTTGACTTTAACTAAATCTTCAGCTGACGCACATTTTGCATTGCCAAGGGATACGAATCTCATCCTTCCCAACCCCGGGGATAATTATGACGACATGGCTTTGCGATCACAGAGGACGCATCTCAGGCAGCATCGGCTGGAATAAAAACACAGCGTCTGTTCTGTCTCATAAGCGACAGTCTACTGCTGTGGGTGACAATGGGGTGACGTGTGAACACGTCTGTATAACCATATCAAACCCTGGTGTAAAGAATGCTACCTCCTGTCTACGGCATTGTAACACCGCACTATGCGTATACCACTACCATAACGTCACCCATCAGTGTACATGCTTAACCCCTTGGAGATGTCGGTAATATTTGTGCTTTTGTTTTTCCCTCTCCTTCTAAAATCCACAATTTATTTATTGATGTATTTCTATCCACAGAGCTTTATGAGGGCCTTTTTTGTGGAAAAATAGTGGTCTGAAAAACAAAATAAAAATAAAAAACCATTTGTGAAGTGATAATGGGAAAAAAAATCTTGCAATTCATATTTTTTTGTAGAGTGGGGGGTCTGTTTTTAAAGGCGTTTTCTTTGCGGTTAAAATTATATGTTTGCTTTATTTTGCAGGTCAGTATAATTACAATGATGCCAAATTTATTTAGTTTGTATTCTTATTTATAGTCCCCCCGCAATCCCCGCGATCTCCTGTACGGGGCCGCAGCAGTACTCAGGAAGGGGATCTCCATCTCCCATAGAGATACATGGAGGGGGCGTTTCTGCCACGGTTTCATGCTGGGGACGGCACCATACAAGAGATCGCAGGGGGGTCCCAGTGGTCTGATCCCCGCGATCTAGAACTTATCCCCTAGCCTTCAGATAGGGGAAAGTTATATTACACTACAGTATTTCCTTTAATAAAAGAAAATGTATATAATTTTTAATTTTTTTTTGTGAGAGATACGGTAGTTTTTTTGCAAGATGATCCGTAATTGCTATTGAAGGGGTACTCCGGTGGAATTTTTTTTTTTGTTTTTATTTTTATTTTTTAAATCAACTGGTGCCAGAAAGTTAAACAGATTTGTAAATGACTTCTATTAAAAAAAATCTTAATCCTTCCAGTACTTATTAGCTGCTGAATATTACAGAGGAAATTATTTTCTTTTTGGAACACAGAGCTCTCTTCTGACATCACGATAAGAAATAAGAATTTCCTCTGTAGTATTCAGCTGGTAAGAAGGATTAAGTACTGGTACTGGAAGAAGGATTAAGATTTTTTAATAGAAAAAAAATAAAAATATAAATAAAATGTTTTCCACCGGAGTACCCCTTTAAAACTGTGCATACAACTTTTGATCACTTTTTATTCCTTTTTTTTGTTGTTGTTTTTTTAGGGGGGCAAGGTAACCAAAAAAACTGCAATTCTATCATTGGGTATTTTTTTTCCCTTGATGCGGTTGAGTACGCTTGGGCTGTGTACCTACAATCTATGGGGGAGATTTATCAAAACCTGTGTAGAGGAAGAGTGGTGCAGTTGCCCATAGCAACCAGATCGCTTCTTTCATTTCTAAATAAGCCTCTGAAAAATTAAAGAAGCTATCTAATTGGTTGCTATGGGCAAGTGTACCGCTCTTCCTCTACAGAGGTTTTGATAAATCTCCCACTATGAGCCTATCTGCCTCCTCCAGAGGATCCACATTGTCTCTAAAAAGGTAAATTAGGCTTTCCTCTTTTCTCAGAAGTAGCAGTTCAGTGCTAAGTGTGACCCCCTTCCTTGCTGTGCTGCTGCTTACATTTCTGCTCACATAGAACTTTGAAATGCCATTGAACCATCAATCTTTTCTTCTCTCCACATGCTCCCTACGGTACTCTACTGCAAATCATCCTCCATTACTGTGGCAGCCTACTCTGTCCAGTAGACTTTTACCATCACTGTCATGGCTTAACAACAGCAGCTAGATCCCAAAAAATGACCATGACAGGTATGCTTTAGAAAACAAATTTTCTTTTTTCAATAAGCACTGTGTAACACTCCTGTTTTGCCCACATTACAGTTGATCACTGAGGGTCCAACTTTGAAGCAAAACTGAAAACTATTTAAATGGCTTCTCAACTTTGGGCAATCCCTGCTTATTAAAAGGCTCCATTAATGATAAACTTATCACAAATCAAAAACTATTTTAATGTGCACAAATTTCATTTTCTCCCCATTATACTTCTTTAGAGTTACTACAGATGACTACAAAAAAAATCATCAATTTATGAGAATAAGTCGCATATGCAACTTGATGTTTTATCACAAATAAGCAAAAACACAGATGGACCATCATCAGGATTAGAGATGAGTGAACTTACAGTAAATTCGATTCGCCACGAACTTCCCGGCTCGGCAGTTGATGACTTATCCTGCGTAAATTAGTTCAGCTTTCAGGTGCTCCGGTGGCTGGAGACTCTTTCCTAGGACTGTATCCACCTTTTCCAGCCCCCGGAGCACCTGAAAGCTGAACTAATTTATGCAGGATAAGTCATCAACTGCCGAGCCGAGAAGTTTGTGACTAATCAAATTTACTTTAAGTTCGCTCATCTCTAATCAGGATATCCCATTAGCCTCTGGAACCCTACTGATCAGCAGGTATGATGCTCCTTAAAGGGGTACTCCGCTGCTCGGTGTTTGGAACAAACTGTTCCGAACGCTGAAGCTGGCGCCGGGAGCTTGTGACATCATAGCCACACCCCCTCAATGCAAGTCTATGGGAGGGGGCGTGACGGCACCAGTTGATTTAAAAATAAAAAAATAAAAAGTTTTCCGCCGGAGTACCCCTTTGGAGCCGACGCTGAGAGCTCATGACGTCACGCCCAACCCCGGGCGTGAGGGCGTGACGTCATGAGCTCTCAGCGTCGGCTCCAAAGGGGTACTCCGGCGGAAAACTTTTTATTTTTTTATTTTTATTTTTAAATCAACTGGTGCCAGAAAGTTAAACCAATTTGTAAATTATTTCTATTAAAAATCTTAATCCTTCCAGTACTTATTAGCTGCTGAATACTACAGAGGAAATGGTTTTCTTGGAACACAGTGCTCTCTGCTGACATCATGACCACAGCGCTCTCTGCTAACATCTTTGTCTATTTTAAGAACTGTCCAGAGCAGCATATGTTTTCTATGGGGATTTTCTCCTACTCTGGACATTTCTTAAAATGGACAGAGATGTCAGCAGAGAGCACTGTGTTCGTGATGTCAGCAGAGAGCTCTGTGTTCCAAAAAGAAATGAATTTCCTCTGTAGTAATCAGCAGCTAATAAGTACTGGAAGGATTAAGATTTTTTTAATAGAAGTAGTTTACAAATCTGATTAACTTTCTGGCACCAGTTTATTTAAAAAAATAAAAATTAAAAGTTTTCCACCGGAGTACCCCTTTAACTGAAGTTTCTGACAAGGCACCCTCCATGTCCATGCAGTTGGGTTAGGTACTGCATCTCAGGCCCATTACTAAAGAAAGGCGATCACTGTTCTATCCTAGAAAACCCCTTTAAAGGGGTACTCCGCCCCTAGACATCTTATCCTCTATGCAAAGAGCCAGCAACATGACCCCCGCGATCTCCCTGCTGCACCCTGCATTCGTTAAGAGCATCGGGTGCAGCGCCAGAGATCTGTGATGTCACGGCCACGCCACCTCAATGCAAGTCTATGGGAGGGGGCATGACGGCCTCCGCCCCACATGGCCAGTCATCCGGCACAGGGCCAAGTTCTCTCCGTGTACCGGATGTCTGTGGTGCCACAGCCGAGATCGCGGGGGTCCCCAGCAATCAGACATCTTATCCCCTATCCTTTGGATAGGGGATAAGATGTCTAGGGGCGGAGTACCCCTTTAAGGCTAGATACTGTTAGGTTGACCTATCATTTTCTTCTGGTCTGCCAACCTTTATTATACAATGGGTGAACCAATTTGCCTATTATTCTCTTGAATTTACAAGAAGCAAATAATGTGTCCATTGTATCCCAACGACAGGCAAACTAAATCAATCTGCCAATCCACAAAGCATAACATTGGGCAGATTGCATGATGAGGATTAAAAGGGGAATTCCAGGCAAAAACTTTTTTTTTTTATATATCAACTGGCTCCGGAAAGTTAAACAGATTTGTAAAGGACTTCTATTAAAAAAATCTTAATCCTTCCATTAGTTATTAGCTTCTGAAGTTGAGTTGCTGTTTTCTGTCTAACTGCTTTCTGATGACTCCCGTCCCAGGAGCTGTGCAGCTCCTATGGGGATATTTTCCCATCATGCACAGCTCCCGGGACGTGACATCATCATTGAGCAGTTAGACAGAAAACTTCAGAAGCTAATAACTATTGGAAGGATTAAGATTTTTTAATAGAAGTAATTTACAAATCTGTTTAACTTTCCGGAGCCAGTTGATAATATATATAATATATATATATAAAAGTTTTTGCCTGGAATACCATTTTAAGAGTCAACCAACTAGACATGTACTTACAATAGGATTATTTGCCCTGTACAAAACATGGGCCAATATAATATGCTGCAGGATTCACTCCTTTCACGTGCATCCGTGCACTACTCAACCTCTGCATTGTATTGCATCTACACAAACACTGACGGCCACTTACTAGGTGTACCTTGCTAGTACTGGGTTTGACCACCTTTTGCCTTCATTCATTGGGGTATACTTTCAACAATGTGCAGGAAACATTCCACAGAGATTTTAGTCCCTATGGACATGGTGGCATCACGCAGTTGCTGCAGATTTTTTTTGGCTGCACATCCATGATGAGAATCTCCTGTTCTACCACATCCCAAAGGTGGTCTACTGAATTTAAATCTGGTGAGTGACGAGGCCACTGGAGAACAGGGACCTCATTGTCATGTTCAATAAACCAGTGTGACATGGTGATGCTACTGGAAGTCGCCATCAGAAGATGGGTCCATAGTGGTCATAAAGGGATAGACAAGGTCAACCACAATACTCAGGTAGGATGTTGCATTTAAACAAGGCTCAATTGGTTCAAAGGGGCCAAAAGTGTGTCCTCAACACCATCACACCACTCCTAGTAAGAACTGATACAAGGCAGGATGAATCCATGCTTTCATGCCAAATTGTGACCCTGCCATTCAAATGTCTCAGCTAGAATGGAGACTCATCAGTCCAGGCAAAGTTCTTCCAGTGTTGAATTGTCACATTTTGGTGAGCATGTGCAAATTGTAGCCTCTGTTGCCCGTTCTTAACTAACAAGTGTGACACCCGGTGTGGTCTCCTGATGATGCTGTAGCCCATCTGCTTCAATGTTGGATGCTTTGTGCATTCATATTTGGTATTCTACATATCATGGTTACAACGAGTGTTTATTTGAGTTAGTGTTGCCTTTTTTTTCGTCATCCCGAACCAGTCTGCCCATTCTCCTCTGACCTCAACAAGGCATTTTTCTCTTTTTCAGATTATTCTCTGTAAACCATAGAGATGGTTGTGGGTGAAAAGCCCGGTAGATCAGCAGTTCCCAAAATACCCAGACCAGCACCAACGACCATACCATGTTTAAAGTCACTTTAAATCCCCTTTTTTTCCCCCCTTTTTCTGAAAATGAGCTTGAACCTCAGCAAATTGTCTTTACGTCCGCGACTAAATGCATTGAGTTGATGCCATGTGATTGGCTATTTGCATTAACAAGCAATTGAACAGGTGTACCTAATAAGGGAGGGTGCAGTCTACTCCTAGACTACCGCATTATGTTACCTCTTCCAGCTCCTGGCGCTGCAGTTCAAAGAGCAGAAAGTAAATCAAAGAATAAAATGAATAGAATATTGGACAGTGGCTAAAAAAATCCTGACAATGATAGAACGACGTGGTACAAGATAATGAAACCAAGGGCTACCAAGGATCAGACAGACATGACTACATGAAGCAATGACTATGGGCATCAAATGTATCCAGATAATGGTTGATATATCCGACACCGGAATTTCTTCTATTCCGTTCATCATTGGGATAATGATCAGTGAGGATTTGACCTCTGGGACCCCACAATCCTTAGAATAAAGGAGACTACAGGCATTCAAACATGGTCACCATAACCCAAACTAAAAATTGTAGCTGGGTGAACTAAATAGAGAAAGGAAAAGGGAGAGAAATAAGTTGTTTCTGAAACTTTCCGTGCATCCAGTTACTGATCTGATAGAATAGCGCCAAATATTTTAACCCCCTGAGAGAGGGACTCTCACCTTTCTTTGCTCTCTCTGCTCCGTGTTGAAGAAGAAACATTGAGAGTTCTGCAAGAGACAAAAATTCAAGAATATTACTTGACAAAACCTACGAACACAAAAAAAAAGGTATCCCAAAATCAAGTGAAATTCACAAAAAATATCATAATTTAATCCACGTTATCACTTATGAACAGTAATAACCCTGTGAGAAGAGGGCATTTTTTAAATAAAAATTATGGCTTTTGAAAAAGATTGCTTGGGGTCCCCATACCAACCAGAACATAGTCTTGTCCGACTAAAGCATCATCTTTGTTCCAGCTGAAGCTCAGGCTGGGACAAAGTCCAGGAAGTCAGGGCAGGACTAGCACTCGTCTGTGCTCACTTCTGTCCTATCAGACTCTTGCCTGTAAACAGAGAGGAGGGGCTTACAGAACAGCCTGCAGTGATTGGATGAGAGGACCCTGAATGCGTGGTGAGTGAGAGTGGGGTCAGTGCTTGTTTCGGACATGCCCCTTTCTGAGCAGTGGATGTAAGAATGAGTGAGCAGCAGAACAGAAGGATTTGTGAGCCAAATATAGAAGCTAGATACATTAAAAAAAAAAAAAAAAAAAAAAGGACACGTAAAGAATCTGCGAGACCTAGTGAGTAACATATGTAAGCATTATTATCGGTGATATCACAGGTATGCTTTCAATGGAGCCTGTGTTGATGTCACAAAGTGGAATCTGTCCCCTATTGGCTAATTTGGGATCTGGGTAACAGATACATTGTGAATTTTTTTAGGATGTATCCCTTAGGCTGGGTTGACATCTGCATTTTGTCATCTGATTTGAATGTAGATGAATGGATCCTTAAAGGGGTACTCCGCTGCTCAGTGTTTGGAACAAACTGTTCCGAATGTTGGAGCCAGCGCCGGAAGCTCGTGACGTCATAGCTCCGCCCCCTCATGACGTCACACCCAGCCCCCTCAATGGACGTCTATGGGAGGGGGCGTGACAGTTGTCACGCCCCCTCCCATAGACGTGCATTGAGGGGGTGGGGAGTGACGTCATGAGGGGGCGGGGTTATGACGTCACAAGCTCCAGGCTCCAGCGTTTTGAACAGTTATCCAAACTAAAACACTCTTCCATTAAAAGGGGTTATCCAGGAAAAAATACTATTTTTATACATCAAATGGCTCCAGAAAGTTAAACAGATTTGTAAATTACTTCTATTAAAAAAAATCTTAATCCTTTCAGTACTTATGAGCTGCTGAAGTTGAGTTGTTCTTTTCTGTCTAAGTGCTCTCTGATGACACCTGTCTTGGGATTTGTCCAGAATAGAAGCAAATCCCCATAGCAAACCTCTTCTACTCTGTGCAGTTCCCAAGACAAGCAGAGATGTCAGCAGAGAGCACTGTTGCCAGACAGAAAAGAACAACTCAACTTCAGCAGCTGATAATTATTGGAAGGATTAAGATTTTTTAATAGAAGTAATTTACAAATTTCTGTTTAACTTTCTGGAGCCAGTTGATATAAAATAAAAAAAATAAAAAATAAAATCTTGGAATACCCCCTTTAAGTCCCTCATCACAGGCTTCAATGTAAAAATTTGAATAGAAAAAAAAAAAAAAAGTGTATTTCACAATTTTTTGTGCATTCAACAAAACTGACAACAGACTGAATGGATGCAAACTGACCCAATGATATCAATGAGATCAGTATAGTTCACATTTTCTGATGCCGGAACGAATCAAGCAGGAAGCAGATGAAGAAGACAAAAGCAGGTGTGAACCCGGCCTTAAAATAGATGCCTTGTATCCAAAGGATGATGAATGTCAACAAGGCATCCATCACCCATAGACTTTAATGGCATTCGTTTACAGGATACATCATGTAAAGCTCCCAATTCATTAGATAAACAGATGCCTGAGACTTTGAGAATGTATGACAGCAGCATTCCAGACTAAAAAAAGTGGGAACCCAACCAAATCTGGCACTTGCCAAAAATTGTTTCATATCAAAGTAGCTGAAATCTGCCACACAGTCTAGCACTTGACTTTCACAGCTCATGTTGAAGACGTACCAGCACTAGTTAGTGGATCCAAGATCGAGGACTATCCCCATTAAAGGGGTATTCCTCCATTAAAAGGGTGCTAGTGCTGGACCAGGTGAAGTGAGTGTGCTCCAGCTTGCTATTTTGCAGCCCTAGCGTTGGTTTTCGTTTTGCATATTCATGATTATTAAATGGTTTTAAAAAAAAAAGAAACTAAAGTAAAATAACTCATATGCTGGGAAAAAGTACTAAAAAGCGAAATTTAGGCAATTCTATTATATCAATAAGCCATAACATTAAAAGCATCATATGAGCCTACCACGGATCTGACTTGTTTTTCCCAACACATCCTAAAGATGCTCAATTAGACTGCAATCTGAAGAATTTTTAATCATGTTCCTCAGACCATTGCTCAGCAATCTTTGCAGTATCGCTGGATCACTACCCTGCAGAAAGAGGCCACAGATATTGAGGAATACTGCTAGACCAGGCTAAGGGTGCGTTCACACCATGATTCTTTAATATGGTGACCCGGCCCGCATCTCATTCATTTGAATAAGCCGACCGGAGTCACTATCTTGCATAGTACGGTTTTCAGTCCGGTCACAAAACCGGATACGGGGCAGAAAGGAGTTATCTGACTTCGGTCGGCTCATTCAAATGAATGAGATGCGGGCCGGGTCCAGATGGGATACGGGAGCGCCCAGTTTTCATATCTTCCAGCTGGATCCGGTCACCGTGTTAAGGAATCGTGGTGTGAATGTAGCGCTGGGCGGTATACCAGTTCATACTGAATACCGAAATTTTTGTCCTGCACGATATGAATTTTTCCCCATACCGCAATACTGGTTTGGCCCCTCCCCCTCGGGAATGAATTAATTATCAGCCCAGCGCTGCACTGTCCCCATCGGGGAACTAATCATATGTGATTCTGCCCCCCCCCCCCCCAATTATTAGCCCAGCACTGCGCTGTACCCATCGGGTTAAATACTCAAATATCACCCGGTAGCCCTGCCCTCCTTGTCCTACGGTTTGTTGCGGGCCGCCGGCTGACACTCTATACTGTGCGGTATCCCTATGCCCGGGCTGCAAAAGGTAAACAAAATAAACTTTAACTCACCTGCTCAGTCGGTCCGGACCAGCTTCCTAGGGAATGGAACATCGGACAGCCGTCAGCCTATCACCGGCCGCAGTGATGTTCCGCCTCGGCCGGTGATAGGTTGAGCGCACTGTCATGTAAGGAGCTCTGGCCGGCTTCTTACATGACAGTAAGCTCAGCCTATCACCAGCCGAGGCGGAACATCACAGTGGCCGGTGATAGGCTGACGGCTCTCCGACATTCCCGTACCCAGGAAGAACATAAGGCCGACGTAGGAACCTGCGTTAAAGTTTATTTTGTTTGGTTTTCTCACAATTCTTATGTGATTTTCACCCCACTATTTATTTTTAACAGCATACAAAATGAATGTGGTCTCAGATTTTTCCCAGCATGCAATGCGTCCGAGACCTGACTCACTAGTCAGCTGATGACAGGGAGCCTGTCTGCTTCAATGGGTGGAGGGATCAATCTGCAACTAATGCAACAGCTGTAGGCACCCTGATTGAAAACCACAGGTCTTTTGAATGGATGCAGCTCATTTATATTTCAACGGGTGGGGTGGCTGATGTGTGGGAGGAAGGAAAATGGAATTATGGGATTTGTAGTCAAAAAAAGAAAAGTCAAACAGGAAATACAAGTTCACAAAAAGCTAGCCACAGTATTTTGGTAATCTCCCAACATAGCCATGTCTGCCAGGTACATACTAAAATCACCTTATGGTGGAGAACCCCTTTAACCTCTGCAATTTAAAGTCCCATGACTAATGGCCTTTTCCAGGTGGATTCTGCCAAGGGAATGAACACGTTTATTATTTTGGTGGAATCCAAATTCCGAAGTTTTGCTACGGAACTTGTGCAGTGTGAACTGAGCACCAGAATCCCATTGAGATCACTTATATTCTGCTGTAAGCAGATAGCGTGCATTGGCCCTAATATATTCCACTTCTAGACAGGTACCGCTGTCAGCAAATAATCAATGCTACCTACTTAACTTGTTATTGGTTTTAAAGGGGTTCTCCACTGCCCCAGCGTTCGGAACATTTTATTCCGAACGCTGGGTGCGGACTGTGGGGGTCATGATGTCACAGCCACGCCCCTCCTGACATCACATCACCCCCCTCAATGCAAGTCTTCCATAGACTTGCATTGAGGGGGCGTGACATGACATCACGAGGGGCGTGGCCATGATGTCCCGACCCCCGCAGCCAGCATTTGGAACAAAATGTTCCGAATGCTGGGGCAGTGGAGTACCCCTTTAATGCTATGCCCGATATTGTCTTTATGTTGCCTTTATGCTGTGAAAAAGACAAATGGATGAACGAATGAATTGGTTCTGCCAGTAAAATGGCTGCCTGAATAAAGCACCGACACTAAAACATAAGGTTTATGGAAGATTTTAGACACAATTTTGCCATTGGGGACTTTTTTTTTTAATCTAATGTCTGATATTATTACAAACCTGCAATACTCTTGGCAGACATCGTCTTCACACACGAGATAAACAAGATTACACAGTATCGCTGTCCTGGGCGCTCTATGGGGAACAATTACACCTTGTTTATGGTGAACACTTGTATCTATTCACAGGAAAAACACACAAGCCAGGAGAGAATGGAAACTCCCGCCTGCCATATGTGAGAGGTCTCTGGGCCGAGACCAAACTAATAATGGGGAAGATTTATCAAAACCCGTTCAGAGGAAAAGTTGCCCAGTTGCCCATGGTAACCAATCATCTCGCTGGTTTCATTTTTAACAAGGCCCCTGCAAAATGAAAGAAGCGATCTGATTGGTTGCTATGGGCAACTTTTCCTTTGCACAGGTTTTGAGAAATCTCCCCCAATGTGCTGGCCGGGGCTGCGGCCTACAGGTCATGGCCACCTTAGAACTGCACACGATGGGGCTAGGGTTGCCACCTTTCTTGCCAAAAAATACCTGCCATGCTAATTTGCATAAATAATTATATATGCGTGACATCACAGGACACACATATGTGGGGGAAATTTTGTCCTACTCTGACCCCTATAACTTTATTTCTCTGTATTCGGGCCTGTATGAGGGATTATTTTTTGCGCCCCGATCTGTAGTTTTTAACAGGACTGTTTTTGTTTTGATGTGACTTTTGATTGCTTTTTTTTTTTTATTAAATTTGGGAGTTACAGCTTGTTAGAACTACAACTCCCAGCATGCCTTGATACAGCCTGTGGTTTCAGCAGCTGCCCCAAACGAAAACTACAACTCCCAGCATGTTGGACTATTCTGAAGTATATAGTATAGGTCAGTGTTTTCAAACCCGGGGTGCCTCCAGCTGTTGCAAAACTAAAACTCCCAGCATATTATGGTATCAATAAAAATAAAATAGCACAAAAATACAAAAGATAAATGAATATCCGCTGCAAAGATAAAAAGTCTCTTTTCAATGATCACAAGTCTCTTTGAGAAAAAATGTAAAGACAAAGTCCATCAATGATGTGTGCTAATACCACGAATATAGCGCGGATGCCGGGAGTGTCGCAAGTGTCATATAGTCTCACAGAATCTCAATGGTAGTTCAATTGTGAGGCCTGCAACAGTGTTGTGGTCTTAGACACAGTAGCAAGTCAGCTCAATCGGTAAGTATAAATGTAGCGAATATATTGCGGTGCACAGCACCACTCACCCCCCTCAACGAGCTTGTACAGCCGCGATAGATGCGGTGCCTGTCTGTATTCCGGTCGAGGTGAGTGGCTCTCCAGGGGCTCCAAGTGTCCTGGGCTGGCACGGAGAGGCGTCCGGCCTAACGGGGTGGTGTCCAGGAGCTCTGCCGTCCGGAGCTGCGAATGAATGGATGGTCGACAACAGGTGCGTGTCCCAATGACGCGCTAGCAATGCGCGCGTTATGGTGGTCCCGATACCGCAGACATCCAGCGGTTGCAAGTTGGTAATTGAGCGGATAGATTCTTTAAAGTGATATACACCTAATATCTTTGTACTTAAAACAGGGTCAGACGCGTTTCAAAGCCACAGGCTTTTTCTTCAGTGACCCTTTTGGTTTATTTTTATTGATACCATAATATTTTAACATTATATTACCTTTCACCTGCAAGGGCCCTGCTAGGTGATTGGCTGTATACTATATTGTTTTATATAATAAATACACTTATTTTCACTTAAACAATTGGATCCACATTCTATCAACTCATTCTCCTTTTCTATATCCCTAGTGCTTTAGAGGACTGGTTTCTATATATTTTATATATATTCTATCACCTTTAACCTCAAGCACTATATCCCCTCTGTATCATAAGTGAGCTACACATCATTATCTTTATAATTTACAAATCTGTTTAACTTTCCGGAGCCAGTTAATATATATAAAAAAAAGGTTTTGCCTGGAATACCCCTTTAATATTCAACTTCCCATACGTTCCAACTTTTCTATTATAAGGACACTAGTATCAAACTTCACAGGCAGTGCTACATAAAATGGCACTAAACACAACGATTCCTCCTACGGCAGCTCTAAATATTTCATGATTTGGAAGCGGTTACATCCGACACATTTTTGGCTTTACAGGATGAAGCTGCGATTACCTAAAAATAGTCAAAATCTCCCGTACTCAGGAGAGCCTTATTTTCGCTGCACTGTGGCAAAGATTTCTATGGTTTGCAATCATTAGAACATGTCCAAACATAGAAAAGTTTTCCGCTGCACATGTTAAGCCCTGTTCACACTACAGAGATTCAATGCAGAATTTCCACAAGAAATTTCCACGCAGACTCCAATGGGAGTTTCATAGTGGAAACATCCAACAAACTATTTAATTGAAGTATTCAACCCAATAAAACCTTTTAGGCAAGTCCTGTTTTGTCAATGGAAAACTCTTAGGCTAGGCTCACACTACGGAATTTCCGCCTGCAATTCCGCTTTGAAATTGCAGGCAGAAATTCCGCTTGCTAAAATGTATAGTGTAGTGAATGGGTTTCCGTTCACAAATTCACACTTCGGAATTCGTGAAGCGGAAAATCTGCTTGGAAATTTCTGCCTGAAGAATGGCGTTGCTCATTCTTTAGGCGGAAATCCGCGCGGAACACATTGCAGTCTACGGTCCTAGCGCCGACTCATTCAGTCAGCGATGGCCGCACTCTGAATCTCCGGGCGGAAACTTTCTGCCCGGAGATTCCGCAGTGTGAACCTAGCCTTACGTCCGGAATCTCTGTGTGGAATTCCGCCTGAGATTCCGGAGCAGCAGAGTCCCGTAGATTTCAACAGGACTCTCCTGCGCTGTGCACATGTCCGGAATTTCCGTTTTCCGTGTCCACAAAAAGAATGAACGTGTTCATTTCTTCTGCGGACACCGCACAGAATGCATGGAGACGCCCCATTTCCCTGCGGTCCTAGCACCGGTGCCCACACATTTACGTGTGGACATTCCGGACGTCTGAACATAGCCTTAGGGCAGCGCTTTCCAGCCAGGGTGCCTCTAGCTGTTGCAAAACTACAACTCCCAGCATGCCCGAACAGCCGAAGGCTGTTCGGGCATGCTGGGAGTTGTAGTTTTGCAGCAGCTGGAGGCACCCTGGTTGGGAAACTCTGCCTTAGGGTACGTTCACACGGGCGGATTTTTTTGCGGCTTTCCCGCTGCGTATTTGAAAGTGGGCGGGCTCTTCTCGGCTGTCCGCAGCAGATTTTCCGCGGCAGAATTTACGCTGCGGAAAACCTGCCACAGTCCCTACTGACTTCAATGGGGCTTGCGGCAGATTTTCCGCTGCGGCCGAGAAGAGCCCACCCCCTTTCAAATAGGCAACGGGAAACCCGCAAAAAAAAAAAAATTTGCCCATATAAACGTACCCTTAAGGTATATTCACACTACAGAATTTCCACGTGCAGAATTGAACTCCGAAATTCCGCGGTGTGAACCTTTGCATTGGTGTGAAAGGGTTTCCCCCTACGCATAAATGCCAATTCTGCATCACTGACGAAATTTTGAGCAGAATTTCCGCGGTGCGAACATACCCTTGTTGCTGGGCACTGCGTGCATAATGGGCATGCTGAAAATCTGCAGCATTCCTGGATGTGGTTTTGAACCCCACTATAATATGGACATTTTATTTTGGTGCACAATCCACACTGAAAATTCTGAACAAATCTGCCACATCTGAACATGGCCGCAGGTGGCGGTGACTGTAGTGGCGGAGTGCACTGAAGGCCGGGTTCGCACTGCGGAGTTTCTGACCGGAATTCTGCCCAGGCAATTAGCTGACAATGGGATTCCAGTGCACACTACGGAATTCTAGCGGCTGCCGTTCGCCGCTGAAATTTTGCCGCCGAAAGAATGAACCTGTTCATTCTTCTGGTGAAATCCACTCTGCAGACATTACCATCTATGAGGACAGCAATGTCCGTGCGGTCCTAGAACCGATTCCTTTTTATAGTGTTGCATTAGGCGATCTCAGAATCTCCGGCCAGAAAAATTCTCAGTGTGAACTAGGCCTTAGAGCTCCGCATTGTACAGTTCCTCTGGTATTCTTCCTGGTACTGTAAACATAAACCAGGTACTGTATATATTACCATTCTTGGACAACAGGGTTTGCCCTTGACAGCATCTGACTGTGTAGGGACACACCCCTTTGCCAAGTGGGAATGGTAACGCCCAGTTGTCAAATTTTTCACACACTTCCAGAGGGATTACGGAGGAATAGCGCATTGCACAATGCGAGGGGACCTCTATGAATAACCTCTACATATATCAGCTTTCCTTTTGGAGGACCGGATCATCCATGCATTACATGCATGACCCAATGACCTAAACAAGGTTTAAAAAGGTGTACTCCGGTGGTGGTATTATTATTATTTTTTTATATGAACTGGTGCCAGAAAGATAAACAGATTTATAAATTACTTCTATTTAATAATCCCAATCCTTTCAGTATTTTTTAGCAGCTGTATGTGACAAAAAAAAAAGAAATTCAAAAAGAAAATAATTTTCTCTATCTTGTCCACAGTGATCTCTGCTGACACCTCTGTCCGTGTCAGGAACTGTCCAAAGCAGCATAGGTTTACTATGGGGATTTTCTCCTGCTCTGGACAGTTCCTGATAGGGGCATCAGCAGAGAGCACTGTGGACAAGACAAAAAAAAAAAAAAAAAAAAAAAAGAAATTCAAAAAGAAAAGAATTTCCTCTGTAGCATACAGCTGCTAATAAGTACTGGAAGGGTAAAGATTTTTTTAATAGAAGTCATTTAGAAATCTGTTTAACTTTCTGGCACCAGTTCATTAAATTAAAAAAAAATTTTAAAAATTTCCAACGGAGTACCCCTTTAAAAGGGGTTATCCAGGAAAAAACTTTTTTTTATTAATTTTTTTATAAATCAACTGGCTGCAGAAAGTTAAACAGATTTGTAAATTACTACTATTAAAAAATATTAATCCTTTCAGTACTTTTTAGCTGCTGAAGTTGAGTTGTTCTTTTCTGTCTAAGTGCTCTCTGATGACACGTGTCTCGGGAACCGCCCAGTTTAGAAGCAAATCCCCATAGCAAACCTCTTCTACTCTTTGCAGTTCTCGAGACAAGCAGAGATGTCAGCAGAGAGCACTGATGCCAGACAGAAAACGACAACTCAACTTCAGCAGCTGATAATTATTGAAAGGATTAAGATTTTTTTTTTATAGAAGTCATTTACAAATCTGTTAAACTTTTTCTGGAATACCCCTTTAATGCTTTGTGTCCCCATAACATTGGAGAGGCAGTTATGGGTTAAGGTAGTGTTTTCCAACCATAGTGTCTCATGCTGTTGTTAAACTACACCTCCCAGCATGCCCGGACAGCCTTCGGCTGTCCGGGCATGCTGGGAGGTGTAGTTTCGCAACAGTTGGAGGCACACTGGTTGGGAAACACTGGGTTAAGGAATTGTCCAAACCAAAATCCTTCTGTAGCTACTAGAGATGAGCGAACTTACAATAAATTCGATTCGTCACAAACTTCTCGGTTCGGCAGTTGATGACTTATCCTGCCTAAATTAGTTCAGCTTTCCGGTGCTCCGGTGGGCTGGAAAAGGTGGATACAGTCCTAGGAAAGAGTCTCCTAGGACTGTATCCACCTTTTCCAGCCCACCGGAGCACCTGAAAGCTGAACTAATTTAGGCAGGATAAGTCATCAACTGCCGAGCCGAGAAGTTCGTGACGAATCGAATTTACTGTAAGTTCGCTCATCTCTAGTAGCTACCACCATTTATTAGGGGTATTTTAATACCTATTACATTATCCCTTTAGGATAGCTGACCTCCACAGAAAACCCATTTGTGTGTACCCGAATTTAACGTACTTGTCAGGAAACTAGAGGGAGAGAGTTTCTTATCCATCTCTACAGCTAAAGTGTCCCGGAAATGTCTCACATGATGGACTACGAAACCCCAAGCGGGAATTCTCCGTTCCAACCAGACCATCATCTCGGAGCATCAACCAATCCCGTTCCCTCCACCCCCATGGTTTCCCCCTACGCCTCATTATCGCAGCGTGCTGCTCATACACCGTACCCGTTTCACGCTGGGCACATTAATCATACCTCAGAAATCCTATTAAAAGTGCTGTGTGCCTAGACATAAATGATAGATTACTAGACTTCCGTGAGGTAAATAAAAAAAAATAAAAAATCTGTCACACCTATTAATTTACATTAGGAAAAGGGAAAGGGATCCGGAGACTTGTAGTTTTACAACACCTGGGGACTCAATGTTGAAATCAGATGAATATTAAGGTCTAATTATTAAGGCAGCATTACCGGGAACCGGATATTTGGTGCCAAGGAAGGGATTAGATCATGTCCTATGTGTTCAAGGAAGCTGAAACACCGCAGGTACCCAGGATGGCAGGCCAGCAATTATCACCTTTCATTTTCCACTACCGAAACAACATGCCGGCTGTGCATGCCCGCCCCCGACTGTGAGTTGACTGCTGGGGGGTCAAGCTGTTGGATCTCCAATGATCGTAGCAGCTTCACCTTGTGATGGCACATTTTGGGCCCAAAAATATTTCCAGAGAAAGAGCTCCACTGTGACTAAAAGAGTGGGGTTCCTAATAGGGAACCTCGCTTGCACGTACAGCCTAATAGGAACAACCCCTGGGTTCACATCACGTTTTCTCCCATACGGGAGCGCATACGGCAGGGGGAGCTAAAACCTTGCGCTCCCGTATGCCTTTCGTATGCGCTCCCGTATGTAATTCATTTCAATGAGCCGGTCGGAGTGAAACATTCGGTCGGCTCATTTTTGCACCGTATGCGCTTTTACAACCGGACCTAAAACCGTGGTTGACCACAGTTTTAGGGCCGGGGAAAAAGCGCATACAGCGCAAAAATGAGCCGACCGAATGTTTCACTCCGACCGGCTCATTGAAATGAATTACATACGGGAGCGCATACGAAAGGCATACGGGAGCGCGAGGTTTTAGCTCCCCCCTGCCGTATACTGTCCCGTATGGGAGAAAAAGTGATGTGAACCAGCCCTAAGGCTGGGTTCACATTCCGTTTTCAGCAATACGGGACAGTATACGGCTGGGGGGGGGGGGGTGTTAGCGAAAACAGAGCGCTCCCGTAACCCGGCCGTATGTAATTCATTTCAATGAGCCGACTGGAGTGAAACGCTGACTCCGGTCGGCTCATTTTTGCCCCGTATGCGGTTTTTCCACCGGACCTAAAACCGTGGTCGACCACGGTTTTCGGTCCGGTGGGAAAACCGCATACGTGGCAAAAATGAGCCGACCGGAGTCAGCGTTTCACTCCAGTCGGCTCATTGAAATGAATTACATACGGCCGGGTTACGGGAGCGCCCGGTTTTCACTCCCCCCCAGCCATATACGCTCCAATATTGCGGAAAACTTAATGTGAACCCAGCCTAATGAATAAAAAAAGTAGTAAGCAATTTCTAGGCGCCGAACGTGTCTGATATAAGCCTGTGTGACCCGAGCCTAACAAGGCAGAATTATTGCTGACCACGGGCCTAGTGACCTGAGCTGACAGCATCATAGATATCTATAATGTTATTGGCCTGAGTCCTTAGACCCAGGGGTCAGACTGGGACTCGCGGCCATAATATGAACACAGAAATGTAACCGTATTACCTCAGGGAATTGAGTCTTATACAGTGATCTCTAAACTCACAATGGCCTCAGGTTACAATATTTTCAGTATACAATGGTCCTTTCTGGGCCATTGTAACTTGAAACAAGACTCAACATACAATGCTACAGACAGTCCAGATCTGTGAAACGTGTCAATGGCTGGAAGAACCGACCAATCAGAATGGATATTTCACTGGTATTACTGAAGTGTATGCACTGACTGATGTCTGGTAGCGCCCCCTAGAGTACAGGGAGGTATTACATGTTCTGTACTCTTTACCTGTACCAGGGTTAGTTGCTCCTTTGGACACCAGGTGAGGACGGCTCCATGTTACATTTTTAGGACACTGTGTACTGTACAGGACCCTGAAGAAGCTCCTGTCCTCTACATAGACAGTGATTACAGCTCCCAGCAGATCTTTCTTACTTTAATATGTAAGGATTTGCTTTATCTGTATTAGTTATCTACTTATTTTTCTTTAATCCTCACTTTTTCTTATTTGTGGATGACATTTTTGGGGCTTCAGAAACAATTACCAGATTTCCATAGAGATATGGTCATAAGTACAATGCTTGTTCTGAAACCAATTAAAGGAGAACTCCAGAAAATAAAAAGTGTTCCCCATACTGCCGGCAGTAAAAAAATAAAGATGTACATACCTTCCTCCGCTCCCCCGGGATCCTCTTCCTGGTTGACGGTGGTCGGAGAGTCATACTGCACTCAGCCAGGGCCTCCGGTAACCGGCTCCGGCCTCCGCCGCGATCCTCTTCCTGGTTGACGGTGGTCGGAGAGTCATACTGCGCTCAGCCAATCACCGGCCGCAGTGAAGTCCCGCCTCGGCCGGCGATAGGCTGAGCGGCAGTGTGACGTTTTCGGCCCCGGCAGCAGGTGCCGGTGTAGTGAAGAATTTTGTGTCCTGAAGCGTTTTCACACTGCCGCTTAGCCTATCGCCGGCCGAGTCTGACTTTGCTGCGGCCGGGGATTGGCTGAGTGCAGTATAATTAATCCGACCACCGGCAACCAGGAAGTGGATCGCGGCGGAGACCGGAGCCGGTTACCGGAGGAGCGGAGGAAGGTATGTACATCTTTATTTTATTTTTTTACTGCCGGCAGTATGTGCGACAATTTTTATATTCCGGAGTTCTCCTTTGATATTGTAACATTAAAGGGGTACTCCGGTGCTAAGACATCTTATCCCCTATCCATAAGATGCCTGATCACAGGGGTCTCGCCGCTAGGGACCCCCGTGATCTTTCACGCAGCACCGTGTTACCATCAGCCCCCAGAGCATGTTCACTCCGGGTCTGATGACTGCCGATCACGGGGCCGGAGTATTGTGACGTCACTGGTCCGCCCCCCGTGTGGCGTCACAATACTCCGGCCCCGTGATTGGCAGTCATCAGACCCGGAGTGAACATGCTCCGGGGGCTGATGGTAATGGGGTGCTGTGTGAAAGATCACGGGGGTCTCCAGCAGTGGGACCCCCGCAATCAGGCATCTTATCCCCCATCCTTTGGATAGGAGATAAGATGTCTTAGCGCCAGAGTACCCCTTTAAAGCAGTACTCCAGGATCTGAAAACGTATCTCCTATCCTAAGGATAGGGGATAACTCTCAGATTGCGGGGGGTCTGACCGCTGGGGCCCCCCAGATCTCCCGTATGGAGCCCTGGCAGAGCGCAGAAAGGGGGGTCCCAGCTCTGTTGCCTTGAAGTGAATAGAGGAAAGTTGTAATACCACACAACCAGAGGACAGGGATTTACTCAGCCTTCGGCTGTCCGGGCATGCTGGGAGTTGCAGTTTTGCAACATCTGGAGGCACCCTGGTTAGGAAACAATGTCCTATCCTATGGATAGAAAAAAAAAAAGGACACCAAGACATTCCCACATCAATTTCATGGACACCTGTCAGAATGACTTTGGGGATAGAATATTAGGTTACCTGTAGCCACAGATGAGTTTCAGTGTTCGGGGAGTTAGGCTGGGTTCACACCACGTTTTGTACTTACGGTTCCTGTATACGGCTGGGAGGAGGGGGCGGGGCTTAATCGCGGCACCCGCACTCAGCCGTATAGGGGAACCGTATTTAATGCATGTCTATGAGCCGACCGGAATGAACCGCAGCCTCCAGTCGGCTGCGTTTTCGGCAGTATGCGGTTTCCCGACTGTATGCGGTAGACCACATTTTTGCCTGCAGTCGGGAAACCGCATATGTGGTCTACCGCATACGGTCGGGAAACCGCATACGGACGAAAACGCAGCCGACCGGAGGGTGCGGTTCACTCCGGTCGGCTCATGGACATGCATTAAATACGGTTCCCCTATACGGCTGAGTGCGGGCGCCGCTATTAAGCCCCGCCCCCCTCCTCCCAGCCGTATACGGGAACCATAAGTACAAAACGTGGTGTGAACCCAGCCTTAGTGCGTAAAGTGGTTGTCCAGGATTAAAATAAGAAACAGCGCCACTCCTGTCTACGGGACATGTCTGATATTGCAGTTTACCACTCAACCAAATTCCCCATAGCCCCCAGCATAAATGGTTCTGCGGCTTCTCCCTACCCCAGTGAATGGGACGATGCTGCAGTATCGCATGGACCAGTGGGCAAAAGTGGCGCGGTTTCCACAAAACAAAGAAGACCCTTATTGCTTATCTTCAACATCCCCATCACCGCCCAAGATGCCCAGCACCAAGCGATGGCCAACGTGCACCTACCTTCTTATTTTATATTCTGAGCAATATTAATGGGAGGGATGTTGGGTGGGGACTTTAGGACGCAAATGCGCATGTGCAAAGTAAAATCCGCACTTTTTTTTTTTTTTTTAACATGGACATCAATGGGAAACGCACATGTATACGGTTCCATACGAAACCATATGCGTTTTTTACTTACTTACGGGTGGGTTCACACCACATTTTAAGTACGTTTCCCATATAGGTTTTCATTATTGAAAACGTATGGAACCGTATTGAAAACCGTATACATAGACAAATAATTGAAAACCGCATGCACCCGGTTGCGTACTGTTTTCTTGCAATACGGTTTTCTCCCGTACTCAAAACCGTAGTTGACCACTGTTTTGCTCCGCATACGTTTTTAACATGGACATCAATGGGAAACGCACATGTATACGATTCCTAACGGTACTTTTTTTTACTTTGCACATGCGCATTTGCATCCTAAAGTCCCCACCCAACACCCCTCCCATTAAAGATGGACAAAATGTAAAAAAACATTTAAAAAAAAAAAAAAAAAACGGATGGAACCGTATGCACTTTCAAATACAGTATACGGTTTACAAACGCATATGGTTTACTTTTTCCCCATACAGGTTTTTTTTTTTTTTTGCCATACGGTTTTCTTCAGAAAAACTGATTGAAAACAGTATGGCAAAAAACGAAGACAAGTTTTATCATGGTCACATTACCCCCGTATTATTATAACCATATAATGGACGCATCCTATGGAGTCATGGATAGACATGGCACAATAGGCGACATTTCTAGGACTTTACCCACCATTCCCTTAAAACTGATCAGAATAGAGAGAAAAAAAAATCAGCGCCTAATGTAAGGCTGGGTTCACACCACGTTTTTCAAGTACGTTTCTCGTATACGTTTTCATTATTGAAAACGCACGGAACCGTATTGAAAACTATATACATAGACAAATAATTGAAAACCAGATGCATCCGGTTGCGTACTGTTTTCTTACAATACGGTTTTCTCCCGTACTCAAAACCGTAGTTTAAAAACCGTACTGCAACCGCATACCTTTTTAACATGGACGTCAATGGGAAACGTACATGTATACGGTTCCAAACGGGAAACCGTATACGTTTTTTACTTTGCACATGCGCATTTGCATCCTAAAATCCCCACCCAACACCCCTCCCATTAAAAATGGACAAAATTTTACATTTTTTTTAAAAATAAAAAATGGATGGAACTGTATGCACTTTTAGATACAGTATACGGTTTAAAAACGCATACGGTTTACCTTTTCCCATACTGTTCCATCCGTTTTTTTTTTTGCCATATGATTTTCTTTAGAAAAACTGATTGAAAACAGTACGGCAAAAAAACGAAGACAAGTTTTATCGTGGTCACATTACCCCCGTATTATTATAACCATATAATGGACGCATCCTATGGAGTCATGGATAGACATGGCACAATAGGCGACATTTCTAGGACTTTACCCACCATTCCCTTACGGCTGATCAGAATGGAGAGATAAAAAGCAGAGCTTAATGTAAGTAGGATTTGCATGCAATCCCTCCACCCCCAAATGTAGGGTTAGAAGCAAACAATCCAGTGCTGCCTCCTCACCTCCTTGTTATACTCCATCAGTGCCTTCTGCACCAGCTCCTGCTCCCCACTCTCCAGCTTCTCTAGGACGGAATCCAGATCCATGGCACGGAGGGCAGAGTGTGTGCCTGCTGCTTGCCCTGGGTGTGCAGGAAGTGGACCAGGCTCGGCTTCTCCTCCTTCTGCTCAGCACTGACACAGTGACGTCACGCGAGGGCGGGGCTCGCCCGGGGGGCTGAGCTGTCAATCATCGCTGCAGCTCACGTCTCACTTGTGTGGATCAGGGACACAGGGCGGTCAATGTGCGGCTGTAGCAAATCCTCAGCTGTCATAATCACATCCAGGCATTGAGCTGTATATGATTCCCAAGTCTGTGTCAGTCATTCCATGGATCCATTCATTCACATGAGATGCCTTAGGTCCAAATGTCCCCTTCATGTTGTCATGTTTAACCCCATAATGCTGCCTTCACTTTTGGTGATGGTGCCCCTTCAGTGTAAGTCTCAGGTGCCCCCCTTATTGTTTGCCCCATTACCTGCCCTCTTCAGTGTCTGCCTCCACCTATTTTAGTATAGTGCAGTGTTTCCCAACCAGAGTGCCTCCAGCTGTTGCGAAACTACAACTCCCGGCATGCCCGGACAGCCAAAGGCATGTTCATTCTTCTTGCGGACAATGCGAGCAGAAGTCCATTGAAGTCAATGGTTAAAAACTTTCCGCTTGAAATCGTTTCCACACGGAATTTGCGCGAAATTCGCGCGGACATTCCGCACGAAAAATAAATAAATAAAAAGGGAAATTCCAGCAAAAAAAAACAAAAAAAAAAAACATTTTTATCCAATATTCCGTGCCTATAATCCATGTTAATTTCACAAAATTTTTGCGCAAAATTCGCACAAATTTAGCACGAAAAAAAACGTAAATTCCGCAGCAGAATTTTTAAGCGAGGATTCCTCTCCTATTCCTCAGTGTGTATTGCTGCTATTGCAACCTATATTGTCAACCTCCAGTCGCCTTCAGTACCCACCAATGTCCCCCTTCAGTACCTGGCCCAGGATCCCCCTTTCGTATCTGCCCCAAGTGCCCTTTCAGTACTTACCCACATGTACTCCTTTAGTGCCTGACCCTATATACCCTTTAGGGTCTTACCCGCAGGTGACTCCTTCATTGTTTTCCTCAGGAGTCTCTACATCATTTGCACATAGATACCTCTCTTTATAGTCTGCCCGAGGTTGCCCCTTGTCAGCCCCACATCTGCCAACAAGTGGCCTTAAAGGGGTACTCCGGTGGAAAACTTTTCTTAATCAACTGGTGCCAGAAAGTTTAACAGATTTGTAAATTATTTCTATTCAAAATTCTTAATCCTTCCAGTACTTATTAGCGGCTGTATACTACAGAGGAAATTCTTTTCTGTTTGGATTTTTTTTCTGGTGTCTTCTTTAATGTTGCCACTTCATCATCTGGCAAAGGTCATTGGTATGGTATTCTATTGTGTATTAATGATGTACATTTATTATAAGTATTGTACAGTGAATATAAGCTAT